>NC_057802.1:242028959-242093697 GCF_018294505.1 Triticum aestivum | reverse complement strand
ACACGCTGAGATTTGCATTCTCTCGCAAAATGTCCTCTTCCCTTACAACGACGACAAATAATATCACTTGTGTGCCCTGTCGATGCCATGGAAGAAGAAGAGCTCTGCGCAGGACCGGCAGGTGTGCTCTTGGCAGAGAGTGGTGGTTGTGCCTGCTTTCTTGTATCACGGCTGGAGGTGGCACCTGATGGAGGTGATGGTGAAGTGGAAGTAGAAGATGCACGCGGTGTCCATGATGAAGGTCGACCTGCAGAAAAGTTAGTTCGCGCCAATGGCTGTCGATCCTGCACTTCACGTTCAGCTTTACAAGCAAGATGGAATAAACGAGTGATATTATTATAATCCTTATACTCTAGAATGGTCTGAATCTCTTTATTTAATCCACCCATAAAACGTGCAAGCATAGCTTCATTCTCCTCAACAATACCACATCTAATCATGCCAGTTTGTAATTCCTGATAATATTCTTCTACAGAATGTTTCCCTTATCTTAAACGCTGCAATTTTTGAAGTAATTCACGTTGATAATATGGTGGAACCCAACGAGTACGCATAGCAGTTTTCAAAGCAGCCCAAGTAGCTGGAACAGGATATAATCTACAATGTTCAGACCACCAAACACATGCAAAGCTAGTGAAAGCACAAACAGCAGCAGGAACACGTCTGTCCTCAGGATATTGTAAACGTGTAAATCGTTGTTCAGTTTCTAACTCCCAAGTAAGATATATATCAGGAACATATCTACCCTCAAATGGTGGAATATTCAATTTCAGTTTAGGGAGATGGTCATGATCTCGTACCTGAGGTGGTGGTGCCGGCCTACCGTTGCGAATATATACCTGAGGTCGACCTGCTGGTGGTGGTGCTGGTGGCTGCACGTAGTTCTGATTTTGATCAATCTCATCCTCATAATCGCCCGCATAATCGTCATCCTCCTCAGCCGCCGCAGGAGCAGGAGCCAAAGAAGCATCAACAGTAGGTGCAGCAGCACCCGAATTTTGACCAGTCTCAATTGGAACGCGCTGTGCCCGTCCCACTTGATTTGGAAGGCGGCGTTGGAGATGTGGTTGTTGTTGTTGTAGAGGTGCGACATGTGCAGCCGGTGGTGGTTGGGGAAGACGCTTGAGTAATTCAGTAAACTTGTTATCCAGCTTTGTCTCGAACGACTTCTCCACGGCATCTATCTTCTCCATAGCCTCTTCAAATCTGTTTAGCACATCTCCCACCTGGCCACTCATCATTTGCTGAAATTTATCATGCAACTCCATGTTCATCATGTTCTCCCAATCAGTCTCATCGGCTTGTGAACCTGCCATGGTTAGCAGCAATAGAAACACAAAAGAATATGATCCTGAAGACTACTAGAAGTGGTGGTGATGGTGGTGTGTCACAAAACCTTCAAGCGAATCTCAAATTCTTACCAGTTCTTACCCAGCAGCAGGTGGCGATCGGCAACCGTTGTAGTCAAAAACTCTCAAAGCTTGGATATAGCGATTACCAGGGAGAGTCAAACGCACGATGTAGACTTATGTGGAGCTGGGAAGGCTTATAATATGGTAGCAAAATGGTAAGCAATAATCAATTCAGAGATGCAAAGTTGAATAAACGCTCAACGACGGTACTGTGCTGGTCCTAGGCTAGACCGTGGCTAGAGACGCGAGCCTAGAACACTAACAAAATCACGGCGCTGCACGTAAACAAGGGAAAAGCACACTCTGGAAAAAATAAATCGCTTTTTTTTCCGAGACCTACTCAGGCAAGGAAACACGAAACGGAAAATATATGGATCTCTAAAACCAACCGAATATGAAAAGAACTCGGATTGGTGGTGGATATATGGCGGTAGGATATGGCAGCAGTGGTGGTATATGGTACGGATCGGTGGTATATGGATACGGATTGGTGGTGGTATATAGATACGGATTCAGAGCGGCGGCGGATAAGCAATGGTGGTAGATGGCAAGGCAATGATGATGGTGCGGTGGCGGCGTGACAACTTATGACCAGAACTCGAAACTCTAAAAGACTAGACTCTAAGACCAGCAACTTGACACGACGATGCAACCGCAAATTCAACAAAGCAAAAACCCTAAAAAGATTATGCAAAGGCTCAGATTGGTTCGGATATGATGAACTAACCCTAATTTTTTTTTGTGGCTTTTTCGTGGACTGTAGGTATGAAGAACAGACTCGATCTAAACTACGAAAAACTGTAAAATCTCACCGAGCAACCTGGAAATCTGATACCACATGATAGAGGCAAAGGTGTCCCGTCTTTCGATGAGATGATGAATATCGCTTTGATGGAAGTCGACTTTGACGATCCGACTACGAACGTGCGAGGACGTCGCGCCTTAGCAATCGCTAAACCAACTCCGAGAGGTTATCGACCACGCCGGAGCACGATCAACCTGACCACGAGGGTCTGTTTCCTGCGAGCAAACGAAGAACAAGCAAGAAACTGAGATTGCAATCTGGATATTGCGAATATAAGATGAAAGCTTTATTGATCAAGGTGGAGTTCTGTGACGCCTTTGTCTGGTCGCTGAACACAAACGAAGTACGCGAAGTTGCAGCTATGGCGAACTTTTAATCTAAACAAAACCCCAAAGTCTAAACGACGCCCTAAGGGCTGTATATATGGAGGAAGAGGGGGGAATTTCGTGGCCCTTGAGGAAGGGGTCCGAAACCAACCCTATCTCTTGTTTCCCCACACATACGGACTCTAAAAACAGCCTATACTTATGTATTTCGAAATTACATGGGCCTGGCCCAATAATAAGGTGACGCAGCACCTAGAATAGCCTCTGGACGAAAGTTATGAAGTAGCATCTTGTATATTTCGTCCAAGGCTTCATGCACGCATTATGGTGGCTTCAACGTCCTGAAATCATCACTTGTAACTCCGTTCTTGTTCCCCATGCGCATGCCATCATCTCCATGCTTGTTCTTGCTCCAATGTTCATCCTTCTCCAAGCTAGGCCCTTCATTTGTAAGCAAAACAAACGTATCCAATTTACGCAGCATCATATTCTCATGAACATTAGAATCATTATCAAGAAACGAAAATACCTGGTAATTTAATTGGCGTGCGCGAGCTCTAGTAATTGGTCCAGTATGTATAGCAGCAGGGCCTGTGGGTGTAACAATGGTATTGATGTCCTCATCACTCAGTAGCAATCATTACACGCTGAGATTTGCATTCTCGCGCATAATGTCCTCTTCCTTACAACGACGACAAATAATATCACTTGTGTGCCCTGTTGATGCCATGGAAGAAGAAGAGCTCTGTGCAGGCCCGGCAGGTGCCCTCTTGGCAGATAGTGGTGGTTGTGCCTGCTTTCTTGTATCACGGCTGGAGGTGGAACCTGATGGAGTTGCTGGTGCAGTGGAAGTAGAAGATGCACGCGGTGTCCATGATGAAGGTCGACCTGCAGAAAAGTTAGTTCGCGCCAATGCTTGTCGATCCTGCACTTCACGTTCAGCTTTACAAGCAAGATGGAATAAACGAGTGATATTAGTATACTCCTTATACTCTAGAATGGTCTGAATCTCTCTATTTAAACCACCCATAAAACGTGCAAGCATAGCTTCATTCTCCTCAACAATACCACATCTAATCATCCCAGTTTGTAATTCCTGATAATATTCTTCTACAGAATTTTTCCCTTGTCGTAAACGCTGCAGTTTTTGAAGCAATTTACGTTGATAATATGGTGGAACCCAACGAGTACGCATAGCAGTTTTCAAAGCAGCCCAAGTAGCTGGAATAGGATATAATCTACAATGTTCAGACCACCATACACATGCCAAACTAGTGAAAGCACAAACAGCAGCAGCAACCCGTCTCTCCTCGGGATATTGTAAACATGTAAAACGTTGTTCATTTTCTAACTCCCAAGTAAGATATACATCAGGAATGTATCTACCCTCAAACGGTGGAATATTCAATTTCAGTTTAGGAACATGGTCATGATCTCGTACCTGAGGTGGTGGTGCAGGCCTACCGTTGCGAATATATACCTGAGGTCGACCTGCTGGAGGTGGTGCTGGTGGCTGCACGTAGTTCTGATTTTGATCAACCTCATCCTCATAATCGCCCGCATAATCGTCATCCTCCTCAGCCGCCGCAGTAGCAGGAGCCAAAGAAGCATCAACAGTAGGTGCAGCGGCACCCGAATTTTGACCAGTCTCAATTGGAACGCGCTGTGCTCGTCCCACTTGATTTGGAAGGCGGCATTGGAGATGTGGTTGTTATTGTAGAGGTGCGACAGGTGCAGCCGGTGGTGGTTGGGGAAGACGCTTGAGCAATTCATTAAACCTGTTATCCAGCTTTGTCTCAAACGACTTCTCCACGGCATCTATCTTCTCCATAGCCTCTTCAAATCTGTTTAGCACATCTCCCACCTGGCCACTCATCATTTGCTGAAATTTATCATGCAACCCCTTGTTCTTCATGTTCTCCCAATCCGTCTCGTCGGCTTGTGATCCTGCCATGGTTAGCAGCAATAGAAACACAAAAGAATATGATCCTACAGACTACTAGGAAGTGGTGGTGATGGTGGTGTGTCACAAATCCTTCAAGCGAATCTCAAATTCTTACCAGTTCTTACCCAGCAGCAAGTGGTGATCGGCAACCGTTGTAGTCAAAACTCTCAAAGCTTGGATAGAGCGATTACCAGGGAGAGTCAAACGCACGACGTAGATGTATGTGGAGCTGGGAAGGCTTATAATATGGTAGCAAAAAAAGGTCAGCAATAATCAATTCAGATATGCAAAGTTGAATAAACGCTCAGCGACGGTATTGTGCTGGTCCTAGGCTAGACCGTGCTAGAGACGCGAGCCTAGAACACTAACAAAATCACGGCGCTGCACGTAAACAAGGGAGGAGCACACTCTCGAAACTTTTTTTTCACTTTTTTTTTGCACTTTTTTTCCTCTTTTTTTTTGCTCCGCAACAAATTTTTTTCGAAAAAGTCTACAAATGGTCTAAAAACTGCCTAGCCAGAATTTTCCAGACTTAGTTTTTTTTTAACTGGAACTATTTTTCTACTGCGGGTAACACAAAAGTTTGGGAGTCCTTCTCTGTCACGACTCGTAGTATGGCGTGATCTGGAAATCCAAAACAGAGTAACAAAATACTGGACTTGGACTAGGACTGGTGGCGGAGATGAATCTGGTGGAACTCGGACTGGTGGCGGAGATGAATCTGGTGGAACTCGGACTGGTGGCGGATATATGTTGCAGGTGTACTCGGATTGGCGTGATGGTGGCGGATATGTGGTGGCGTATATGGACTCGGATTGGCGGTGAATATGTGGTGGTATATGGCAGCGGTGATGAAGTTGGTGCGGTGGTGGTATATGGCAGCAGCGATGATGATGATGCGGTAGTGATATATGGCAGCGGCGACGTGACAACCTGTGAACAGAACTCGAAACTCTAAAGGACTAGACGCTAAGACCAGCAACTTGACACGACGATGCAACCGCAAATTCAACAAAGCAAACACAGAAAAGATTATGCAAAGGCTCAGATTGGTTCAGATAGGATGAACTAACCCTAAATTATTTTTTTGGCTTTTTCGTGGACTATAGGTATGAAGAACAAACTCGATCTAAACTACGAAAAACTGTAAAATCTCACCGAGCAACCTGGAAATCTGATACCACTTGATAGAGGCAAAGGTGTCCCGTCTTTCGATGAGATGATGGATATCGCTTTGGTGGAAGTCGACTTTGACGATCCGACTACGAACGTGCGATGACGTCGCGCCTTAGCAATCGCTAAACCAACTCCGAGAGGTTATTGACCACGCCGGAGCACGATCAACCTGACCACGAGGGTCTGTTTCCTGCGAGCAAACGAAGAACAAGCAAGAAACTGAGATTGCAATCTGGATATTGCGAATATAAGATGAAAGCTTTATTGATCAAGGTGGGGTTCTGTGACGCCTTTGTCTGGTCGTTGAACACAAACGAAGTACGCGAAGTTGCAGCTATGGCGAACTTTTAATCTAAACAAAACCCAAAGTCTAAACGACGCCCTAAGGGCTGTATATATGGAGGAAGAGGGGGGAATTTTGTGGCCCTTGGGGAAGGGGTCCGAAACCAACCCTATCTCTTGTTTCCCCACACATACGGACTCTAAAAACAGCCTATACTCAACTATTTCGAAATTACATGGGCCTGGCCTAATAATAAGGTGACGCAGCACCTAGAATAGCCTCTGGACGAAAGTTATGAAGTAGCATCTTGTATATTTCGTCCAAGGCTTCATGCACGCATTATTGTGGCTTCAACGTCCTGAAATCATCACTTGTAACTCCGTTCTTGTTCGCCATGCGCATGCCATCATCTCCATGCTTGTTCTTGCTCCAATGTTCATCCTTCTCAAAGCTAGGCCCTTCATTTGTAAGCAAAACAAATGTATCCAATTTAGGCAATTCTCATGAACATTAGAATCATTACCAAGAAACGGAAGTACCTGGTAATTTAATTGGCGTGCGCGAGCTCTAGTAATTGGTCCAGTATGTATAGCAGCAGGGGCTGTGGGTGTAACAATGGTATTGATGTCCTCATCAGCGACCGTGTTATAATATAGCACGGCCTACTACCCACCTATGGGTATACCGACAGAAATGAGTAATCAGAATGCTGAACAACAACCCTGGATCATGCGTCCTCACATATGGAAACCAACGAAATGATAGCCTGCCGTGAGCAAGATTCTTTCTCCAGAACCACAGTCCGTCAAGACTCTGGATGCTATTGATATAAGGCCATACTCCTTGATACTGGTCACGATAGGCGACAACCAAATCTTTGGTATGGATTCGACACTCGAGATAGTGGATCCAGCCAAGATAATCCAGAACTCGTTGCAAGTAGTCAGATTCCGCCAAGAGAATGGTTATGATTCTCAGCATTGTTTTGAACCCAGAGGATATGCATCTATTTGAGCAATCCAAAGCAAGTATTAGAAGATTTCATGCCCACCAAGAAAATTTGTTCACAACTTCGTGGAATACTATGAGTGTTCGATATAAGAATGACTCGTCAATTGAAATCACTCCCAGAAAGATGACATACGTCAGCCATGATGATGTATCAACTAAGCCAACAGACATGAAATAATTGGAGCCAAAATAAGGATAAGATACGAAGAAAGACTTGTCAAAATGTGGATATGGTGAAGCAAACCACCCCAGAGCAAGGTAATCAAATCATATGAAATTTCACGGGGAACAACATACAAAGGAAGAAAGGATACCCGAGTTGGAAACGGTTTCCTGAAGTCATATTCATACTTGTTCCCTGAGCAACCAAATCTCGAGGACGAGATTTTTTGTAAGGGGGTAGAGTTGTAACACCACGATTTTTGGCCCTTTCTTTTTCTTTTGGATTTCTTTGAATTTTTATTTGAAATTGTTTTTCTGTGGCTCTATGGTCCTGAAATATGGGAAGATCTTCTCTTCTTCCCATATCAAGTGGTTGTCACTCTCAAATCTTTCCCAAGGTCATGTCATTTCCATCTTAGCCAAACCTCAATATTTATTTATTGGGAATATTCCTTTTTCTATTAAAGGAATAACCCTGTTTGCCCTAGATTGTAAAGCAACCTATATTTCTGCCTTGCTATTAATTCCCAAAAAATTCTCATAAATCCTTTGGGTCATATCTTCCACAAATATGTCAAAATCGTTCCTTTCCTAGTTAAAAAATAATTCAGGAATATTCACTTTCCTATTATGTCCTGAATGGAACTTTGTGAAGGAAGTGTCATTTATCTCTTCTTGGCCGCTCCCAAACTTTTTTAGCACTCTTTCATATCCAAATCATAGCCACATGACAAAATTCAGCTCCATTTGCCTAGGCAGCCTTCCTCAGCAAATTTCCAAAGTTTCTGACCAGATAGAAGTTTTGTGAAGGAAGTACTAGCTAGGCTTATCCAAATGATTTGAAATATTGGCACACATTCCATATGCTCAAATCATACTTCTACACAAAATTTGAGCCTCATTCAACCATCCATGTGAGCACACCATCCAATCTTTGATTTTGGTCATATTTTCAGATTGTGAATCAACTATATTTTATATTGCTCCATAATTGCTGAAAATTTACCAGGACATGATCCTACCTATATAATATCCCTCCACCTAATTTAAGATCATTTCATTCAGCCAATATTTCTCAATAAGTTTCCTAAGATTCTGTTCAGAGAGGACCATTGTGAAGCAAGTACCATTTTGGTATGTCCAAATGGTATGAAAATTCTACAGTGCCTTTGTATGCCCAAATGATCATCTATCCCAAATTTCAACTCAATTCAATCATCTATGTGACTGCCACTTCAACATTCACATTTCTGCCCAATGTGGTACTTTGCAAAGCAAGTGCCACCTAGACCCATCCATTTGAGCTGATCTTTTGCCAAGATGATTACCTTAGTGCGTGACCAACACCAGCTAAAGCTCAGCAAGCCTCTCCAAGTGAGCCTTCCTTAGTACATCTCAAACACCTTGTTGCTGAGTTGTGTTTGAGCAAGCTGCAGTCACACAATGGGTCCCTTCCCTTGTCCCTTTGCTTGTTGTAGCCATCTAAAGGATGACCCACCTCCCAAACACGCTTTGGATGACCAGAGTGCGTGGCATTGCCATGGTCACACGGTGACCACGCGGCTGGCATGCCAATGCACGCGCTTTGTGCATTTGGGCCCTCGGCCTCGTCCGTTTCCTTGAGCTCTCGACACCTAACCTTGTCCAGCAGCTTCGCCTAATCCACGTGCTTGCTCCCCAGCCCTCTCGTCCACCTCTTTCTTACTCGACGCGCCACGGTAGCCGCGTCCGTGGGCAGACCATGTCTGCTCCACTAATTGCTTCACCCCAAGCCTTCTAGAGCCTTCCCGTGGCGATATAGAGCGTGCGCGAGACCTCCCGCAACCCACCACCCCTCAGCCCTCTTTTGCGAGCCCGGGAGCCCCTCCCCGTCCGCCATTGCAACCATGGCCGCCTTGGACTCCACTCGAATTCGAGCAAGCCACAACTCTCCTTCCACTCCTCTTCCCTCTAGCCAAGCCACCGAAGCCAGGCGGAGCCCTGCACACATCCTCTATTGGCGCTAGTTCGACCCGTGGCCAGAACTCCAAGTGCTGCCCATGGCAACCTGCCCCCGCTGCCGGCTCGTTCCCTAGCAAGCGGAGCAGCGAGAGCCGCGACGGCCAACGCCCCCTATCTCTTCCCCATCGTGAGGAAGAAGGAGAAGTCCAGGAGAGAGAGGAGAGCACATGTGGGGCCCGCATGTAAGTCTCTGTGCGCTGACCTGGCGGGCCCGTTGACCATTTTAAGTGGAAGCGTATTCACAAGAATACGTATCTCTGTTCAGAAAGCATACTTTGCTTCTACTTCGCTGAAAATACATTTTCTATATGTAGCAAGCGTATTTCCCGAAAGGCGCTTTCTGTTTTTCAGGCACCGGCGCCGAAATCTCTAATTTGCGGGCGTTTGTCCGTTAGCAGCAGAAAAGCACACTTTTTATTTGTTTTTCTGCCTAACAAATGAACGACCGTATCTCCGCAACCGTAACTTTGATTCAGGTGATTCAAAAGCCCACATCCTCTATTTGTCTAGCCAGTTTTGTTGGTATCATTTCACTATGTTGTCACATTCTGAAAATGACCATTTTGCCCTTGCCCTCTAATCGGCTCCGTCGAGAGAGAAACTTTTCCAGCAAATCTTTCTACAAATTCATCATGCTTCTTCCCGGTGATTTTGTCATCCCCAGGCAAGCCACAACACACACTTGCATGATGGCCTTGCAATAGCCATGGTTTTCACTTTAATGATTAAATAATTGTGCGCTCATTTTTAATGCAATGTATATGCTTGTGAATCCATGTTCATTTTTATGCCATGATCATTTGTATCTAGTTAAATGATTATTTGTCAAAGTTATTATTATCAGGTTTCATTCTTGCAATCATCTCATATGCTAGTGATAATGATATGCTCAGAAGAATTATTATCGTCCGTTATGAAAATACTTGTAACATGCCTGGTCATCACCATGCCATGCTCGTTTGCAGCTTGCAGAATAAATGCTTTATTGTTGCTGATGCTATGATCCATATGTTAAATTGTTATGTTACCCATCCATGCAAATGTTGATATCATGCTCCTATGCATTGGCATCTCATCTTGTTATTATATTCTGCTATGGCTCTGCTCATCACCATTCAATTTAAACTGGATATTAGTTGAACTTGAACAAATCTATTGGCTGAGCCATGGCGCCTCTGAATCGAGCTCACCTGTGCAACCACACTTGCCTGGATGGGGAGGCCCTAATTCGGTCTATTGTCATGCTTCTCACCGGTGCCTCCAACTAGGGAAGGTTATGCGCGCGCTACCCTGGCCCGGTGGGTTGCCATAACCTTGTGTGCTCAAGTTGTGTTGTACCCGGCTTGTCCCCGTTTGGGACTGTTTGTTTTTGTTTTTTCCACGAGAGTGGCCGGCCACGAAGGTGGCAGATGTCAGAAGTTGGCATCCGGGCCACCCATGACATAACCCATATGGGAGTTTGTCGGAGTGGCCGGGAGAGTGTCATGCAATAGATTGGTTTTGTCGGAGTGTCGTTGGTCCACCCAAATGGGAGCACGAGGCTATGAATCAGTGTGGGTACAGTGTAGTAACCTTTGTAGAGTGTATAATCTATCGATAGCCGCACCCTCGGTCATGGGCATGGTTCATAGTAGGTCACACCGTGGGTCAACAGTAATAATAACTTGACTAATAAACAACCTCGATTACATGAGGAAATAAGTTGGTTGATCTTTATGTGGTCACGAGGTGATCACGATTGTGTTATTGATGATGGTTGATTATGAGGTGATCTTGTGATGATCACGATGGTATTGTTGATATTGATGATCTTGTGATGATCACGATGGTAAGTAATATTGGTACTGATGGTGGTTACGAGGTAACCTCCGAGAAGCGTAAGTTGGTCTCTGAGACCTTAAACATCAAACCCCCTCTCATGCTAGTGCTATTATCATCATGTTCATATCATGAGTAACATGTTCATGCCATGCTCATCTCGTATTATTCTAGTTGTATCATGCTCATCATTGATTAACCTGTAAATGCCATGATGTTGTTTGTCTTGATTGCTTTGGTTGCTGTGAGCTTGCGAGTACATTCAAAGAACTCACCTGGCGTGTCATGCCAGATTGCAGGTGATGCCGTTATTGATTTCTCGTCGAGGATCCCGAGTTTGCGCGCTAGGATGCGTTCCAGCCAGAGTCCCTGTGGAGTGGAGTCTATCACCGTCGTCATTGTTCCACTGCTAGAAGTTATTCCGCTACTACGATTTGTTCCACTGCTAGCATAGAACTACTTGAGCAGGCGTAGTGTCATCGTGCCGACGATCCTTTGAATCATCAGAACCCTTGTATCTATAACATTTGTACTAAAGATTTGATTTGTCCTATGCTAAGAAGTGCCGTATTCCGTAAGACTTGATCTCTGGACTGAATACGGGGTGTTCCGGTCTCTCTGAGCTGGGGTGCCAAAAAGTTATAGCATGAAATATAAACTCTTAGTTATGAACACAAAAGTATAATGATACAATATTGTTGCCTCTAAGGCATATTTCCAACACCTCGCATTCAAGGAACATTTTATAGAGGGCAACAAACCCCGAAATATGCATGATCAAATTAGGGGTGAGATGGTGGAGCATCCCGTAAAACTCTAACAAACCCCTGAGGAACAGATGAATGGAGAAACCAAGACCTCACAGGAGAAAGCGGACAAAACAAATTCGTTCTCCCCTGTGTCGTGTGGGATAATTGTCTGTGAGCACTTGGCCGTCTATAGACATTAAACAATGGTGGGTGGATGCAAGATCTAAGTCGGGCAGATAACCTTGAGTAGCAAGCCAATCCAACTGCAGACGAGTGATGGAACAACTTTCCGAGTCACCCTTGAGAGGACCTTGAGGACGCGTTGACCAACCAGGGGCGCTGGCCATTGCTGGAACTTTTGAGCTAGCTTGGAGGGGAAGGCTTCAGATTTGGGAAAGATGGGGGAAATGATGGGGTAGACAAGTTACTGTGTCCCTAGCTGGTTAAATATCCCCTTAAACCGGGTGATGGGGGACATTTCGGTGTCCAGCCAACAATCTGCTTGTTTCCTAGTTGTACAAAAATCAATAAAAGCTATAAATAATGGGGGAGGGGACCACGAGTGGTGGGTTGCTACTTCTTCAGCTTGCATTGGTTTTTCCCTTGAAGAGGAAAGGGTGATGCAGCAAAGTAGGGATAGGTATTTCCCTCAGTTTGAGAACCAAGGTATCAATCTAGTAGGAGGTACATGCAAGTCTCCAATCTATGCACATGCACAAACAATCTAACACTTGCACCCAACGTGATAAAGGGGTTATCAATCCCTTCACGGTCACTTGCAAGGATGAGATCTGATAGAGATAGATATAAAAGATTACTAAAACGTGAAATAAAGTAAAAAGCAAATAAATTACAGCAAAGTATTTTTTGGTTTTTTGGTTTATAGATCTGAAAATATATGATGGAAAATAGACCCGGGGGCCATAGGTTTCACTAGAGGCTTCTCTCTTGAAAGAAAATAATACGGTGGGTGAACAAATTACTGTCGAGCAATTGATAGAAAAGCGCAAAGTTATGACGATATCCAAGGCAATGATTATGATTATAGGCATCACGTCCGTGTCAAGTAGACCGACTCCTATCTGCATCTACTACTATTACTCCACACACCGACCACTATCCAACATGCATCTAGAGTATTAAGTTCATAAGAACGGAGTAACGCCTTAAGTAAGATGACATGATGTAGAGGGGTAAACTCAAGCAATATGATGAAAACCCCATCTTTTTACCCTTGATGGCAACAATACAATACGTGCCTCACTACCCCTACTTAGTCACTGGGTGAGGACACCGGAAGATTCAACCCAAAACTAAGCACCTCTCCCATTGCAAGAAAAACCAAGCTAGTTGGCCGAACCAAACCGATAATTCGAAGAAAATACAAAGATATCAAATCATGCATATAAGAATTCAGAAAAGACTCAAATAATACTCACAGATAATCTGATCATAAATCCACAATTCATCAGATCTCGACCAACACACCGCAAAAGAATATTACATTGGATAGAACTCCAAGAACATCGAGGAGAACATTGTATTGAAGATCAAAGAGAGAGAAGAAGCCATCTAGCTGCTAGATATGGACATGTAGGTCTGTGGTAAACTACTCACGCTTCATCATAAGGGCAATAGAGTTGATGTAGATGCCCTCCGTGATCGAATCCCCCTCCGGCAGGGTGCCGGGAAAGGCCCCAAGATGGGATCTTGCGGAAACAGAGGCTTGCGACGGCGAAAAAGTATTTTGATGGACGCTTCTGGTGGATTGGGAATATTTAGGAATTTATAGCGCAAAAATTAGGGTTGGAGGAGTCCCGTGGGGCCCTCAAGCAAGGGAGACGCCCCCCAGGGCGCGCCCCTGAGGGCTTGTGGAGCCCTCGAGACTCTTCTGGCCCCCTCTCCAAGTCTGCTGGGTGTCTTCTGGTCCAAGAAAAATCATCGCGAAAGTCCTATTTTGTTTGGACTCCGTTTCGTATTCCTTTTCTGTAAAACTCAAAAACAAGGAAAAAACAGAAACTGACATTGGGCTCTAGGTTAATAAGTTAGTCCCAAAAAATAATATAAAATAGCTTCCCCATATAAAACATCCAAAACAAATAATATAATAACATGGAACAATAAAAAATTATAGATACGTTGGAGACGTATCAAGCTTCCCCAAGCTTAATTCCTACTCGTCCTCGAGTAGGTAAATGATAAAAATAGAATTTTTGATGTGGAATGCTACCTAACATATTTATCCGTGTAATTTTCTTTATTGTGGCATGAATATTCAGATCCATAAGATTCAAAACAAAAGTTTAATATTGACATAAAACAATAATACTTCAAGCATACTAATAAAGCAATCATGTCTTCTCAAAATAACATGGCCAAAGAAAGTTATCCCTACAAAATCATATAGCCCGGCTATGCTCCATCTTCATCACACAAAGTATTTTATCATGCACAACCCTGATGACAAGCCAAGCAATTTTTTCATACTTTTGATGTTCTCAAACTTTTTCAACTTTCACGCAATACATGAGCGTGAGCCATGGATATAGCACTATAGGTGGAATAGAGTATGGTGGTTGTGGAGAAGACAAAAAGAAGGAGAAAGTCTCACATCAACTAGGCGTATTAACAGGCTATGGAGATGCCCATCAATAGATATCAATGTGAGTTAGTAGGGATTGCCATGCAACGGATGCACTAGAGCTATAGGTGTATGAAAGCTCAAAAAGAAACTAAGTGGGTGTGCATCCAACTCGCTTGCTCACAAATAGCTAGGGCAATTTGAGGAAGCCCATCATTGGAATATACAAGCCAAGTTCTTATAATGAAAAATTCCCACTAGTATATGAAAGTGACAACATAGGAGACTCTCTATCATGAAGATCATGGTGCTACTTTAAAGCACAAGTGTGGAAAAAGGATACTAACAGTGTCCCTTCTCTCTTTTTCTCTCATTTTTTGGGCTTCTTTGGCCTCTTTTATTTTTTATTTGGGCTTCTTTGGCCTCTTTTCTTTTTTATAAAGTTCAGAGACTCATCCCAAATTGTGAGGGAATCATAGCTTCCATCACCCTTTCCTCGCGTGGGACAATGCTCTAATAATGATGATCATCACACTTTTATTTACTTACAACTCAAGAATTACAACTCGATACTAGAACAAGATATGACTCTATTTAATGCCTCCGACGGTGTACTGGGATGTGCAATGATCTAGCGTAGCAATGACATCAAAAAATAGACAAGCCATGAAAACATCATGCTAACTATCTTACGATCATGCAAAGCAATATGACAATGATGGTGCGTGTCATAAAAAATGGAACGGTGGAAGTTGCATGGCAATATATCTCGGAATGGCTATGGAAATGCCATAATAGGTAGGTATGGTGGCTGTTTTGAGGAAGGTATATGGTGGGTTTAATGCACCAACGAGAATTGCGTGGTACTAGAGAGGCTAGCAAAGGTGGAAGGGTGAGAGTGCGTATAATCCATGGACTCAACATTAGTCATAAAGAACTCAAATACCTATTGCAAAAATTTATTATTTATCGAAACAAAGTACTACACGCATGCTCCTAGGGGGATAGATTGGTAGGAAAAGACCATCGCTCATCCCCGACCGCCACTCATAAAGAAGACAACCAAAAAATAAATCATCCTCTAACTTCATCACATAACGGTTCACCATACGTGCATGCTACGGGAATCACAAACTGTAACACAAGTATTTCTACCAGTCCACAATTACTCACTAGCATGACTCCAATATCACCATCTTTATATCTCAAAACAATCATAAGGAATCAAACTTCTCATAGTATTCAGTGCGTATAATCCATGGACTCAACATTAGTCATAAAGAACTCACATAATTATTGCAAAAATCTATTAGTTACCGAAACGAAGTACTACGCGCATGCTCCTAGGGGGATATATTAGTAGGAAAATACCATCGCTCGTCCCCGACCGCCACTCACAAGGAAGACAATCAATAAATAAATCGTGCTCCGACTTGATCACATAACGATTCACCATACGTGCATGCTACATGAATCAAAAACTTCAAAACAAGTATTTCTACAATCCACAATTACTTATTAGCATGACTCTAATATCACCCTCTTTATATCTCAAAACCATCATAAGGAATCAAACTTCTCATAGTATTCAATGCTCTTTATATGAAAGTTTTTATTATATCCCTCTTGGATGCCCATCATATTAGGACTAATTCATAACTTAAGCAAATTACCATGCTGTTTAGAGACTCTCAAAATAATATAAGTTAAGCATGAGAGTTCAACAATTTCTAAAAAGATATAAGTGAAGCACTAGAGCAAATTGCCTAGCTCAAAAAATATAAGTGAAGCACATAGAGTATTCTAATAAATTTACGATTCATGCATGTCCCTCTCAAAAGATGTGTACAGCCAGGATGATTGTGCCAAACTAAAAAGGCATGGTTTATACAAGACGCTCCAAGCAAAACACATATCATGTGGTGAATAAAAATATAGCCTCAAGTAAATTTACCGATAGACGAAGACGAAAGAGGGGATGCCATCCGGGGCATCCCCAAGCTTAGATGCTTTGTTGTCCTTGAATATTACCTTGGGGTGCCTTGGGCATCCCCAAGCTTAGCCTCTTGCCACTCCTTATTCCGCTGTCCATCAAATCTTTACCCAAAACATGAAAACTTCAGAACACAAAACTCAACAAAAAACTCATGAGATCCGTTAGTATAAGAAAATAAAGCACCACTCTTTGGTACTGTTGTGAGCTCATTCTTTATTTATATTGGTGTAATATCTACTGTATTCCAACTTCTCCATGGTTCATACCGCCCGATACTACCCATAGATTCATCAAAATAAGCAAACAACACAAAGAAAACAGAATCTGTCAAAAACAGAATAGTCTGTAACAATCTGAAAACTTCGTATACTTTTGTAACTCCAAAAATTCTAAATAATTAGGACAACATAGGCAATTCATATATCAATCTTGTGTAAAAAATTCAGAATTTTTGTCACTCTTCTGTGATATTTAGAAATTCTGGCAATGAGCGCAAAAGTTTCTGTTTTCAGCAAGATCAAATCAACTATCACCGTAGACCATCCCAAAGGTCTAGCTTGGCTCAAACACTAATTAAAACACCAAAACACAATTATTACAGAGGTAATAATGTGTATTTATTGAAAAACAGAACCAAAAACATAAACATAAAAATAAAAATTGGGTTGCCTCCCAACAAGCGCTATTGTTTAACGCCCCTAGCTAGGCATAAAAGATAGATCTAGGTATTGTCATCTTTGGTATGCAATTCCTCTTATTGATAATCACACTCCTTGGTAGGAAATCAAGAAATTCATCCTTAACAATAGGTTCCTTCACGATATTAACAAAGCTGGGGTGAACACTTATCATCTAAAGATCTTCGTTTCCCTTACTAGATGATTCCCCTTTGTTTTTAGGAACATAAATAAACTTAGCAGCCTTGGTGGAAGGAAAATTTGGGGTAGTTTCAACAGAGGCAAAAGCGGAACCCAAGTTGGTAATAATATCTTCTAGCTTATCAATTCTAGTAGAACCTTGATCTATATTCTCATTAACTATGGGTTCCTTTTCCTTTAGATTCTTCAAAGTGATTCCTACCTTTCATCCATATTGAGTAATATGATTATGAATCTTCTTATCCAAGTTTTCAATAACCTCTACGGTAGCAATTTTATTCTCAATAATATCAAGTCTTTGCATCACATGTTCCAAAGTTAAAACAGTTTCGTTAACCATGAGAGGTGGTGAGCCTACCAAATCTATCCTTGCATTATAAGCACCCAAAGTATGGCTACCCAAAAAATTACCTCCAGTAATGGTATCTACAACATATCTATACCAAGTAGTAACACCCACATAAAATTTACGGAGGAGAACATTAGTAGATTGCTTATGAGTAGATCTATTTTGAGCATTGAAAATTCTATACCAAGCATCCTTTTAATTTTCTCCCTCCCTTTGCTTAAAATTGAGAACCTCACTTTCGGGAGTACTAACAATGGTAGAAGGACTAGCCATGATAGCAAATCAAGCGATCTAGCACACAAGAAAACAAAAAAATTGCAGCAAAGTATTTTTGGGTTTTTTGGTTTATAGAATCTAAAAGTATATGATGGAAAATAGACCCGGGGGCCATAGGTTTCACCAGAGGCTTCTCTCTTGAAAGAAAATAATACGGTGGGTGAACAAATTACTGTCGAGCAATTGATGGAAAAACGCAAAGTTATGACGATATCCAAGGCAATGATTATGAATATAGGGATCATGTCCGTGTCAAGTAGACCGACTCCTGCCTGCATCTACTAGTATTACTCCACACATCGACCGCTATCCAGCATGCATCTAGAGTATTAAGTTCATAAGAATGGAGTAACGACTTAAGTAAGATGACATGATGTAGAGGTATAAACTCAAGCAAAATGATGAAAACCCCATCTTTTTACCCTTGATGGCAACAATACAATACGTGCCTCGCTAACCCTACTTTGTCACTCGGTGAGGACACCGGGAGATTGAACCCAAAACTAAGCACCTCTCCCATTGCAAGAAAAACCAATCTAGTTGGCCAAACCAAACCGATAATTCGAAAAGAAATACAAAGATATCAAATCATGCATATAAGAATTCAGAAAAGACTCAAATAATATTCATAGATAATTTGATCATAAATCCACAATTCATCGGATCTTGACAAAGACACCGCAAAATAATATTACATCGGATAGAACTCTAAGAACATCGAGGAGAACATTGTATTGAAGATCAAAGAGAGAGAAGAAGCCATCTAGCTGCTAGATATGGACATGTAGGTCTGTGGTAAACTACTCACGCTTCATCGTAAGGGCAATAGAGTTGATGTAGATGCCCTCCGTGATCGAATCCCCCTCCGGCAGGGTGCCGGGAAAGGCCCCAAGATGGGATTTTGCGGAAACAGATGCTTGCGGCGGCGGAAAAGTTTTTTGGTGGACGCTTCTGGTGGATTGAGAATATTTGAGAATTTATAGCGCAAAAATTAGGGTTGGACCCATGGGGCCCACAAGCCAGGGAGGCGCCCCCCTAGGGCGCGCCCTGAGGGCTTGTGGAGCCCTTGGGACTCTTCTGGCCCCCTCTCCAAGTCTGCTGGGTGTCTTCTGGTCCAAGAAAAATCATCGCAGTTTTATACCGTTTGGACTCCGTTTGGTATTCCTTTTCTGTGAAACTCAAAACAAGGAAAAAACAGAAACTGGCACTGGGCTCTAGGTTAATAAGTTAGTCCCAAAATAATATAAAATAGCATATAAATGCATATAAAACATCCAAAACAGATAATATAATAGCATGGAACAATAAAAAATTATAGATACGTTGGAGATATCATGGGTCGCAGCAGTAATTCTCGATGTCAAACTTAGGATTACTTACAAAATACTATTTCTTGGCCCGGAGTATGTTGATGCTCGGACTGTTATAAAGAGCACCGACGATGTTTTGTAGACCTCAGATCTAAACACGAACAGACAAAGGAGGAACTTGCCTCCCAAGCCGAAGACGTCGCGAAATAAGCCATTCCAATGAGGGAGCTGTTGTCCTCGGCTTTGAAACCCAATTTAGGTGCTACTGAGGGTATCCTGGACTAAGGGGTATCAACCTATACGATCTGCCATCCATGGACCAGGCTGATGACCCACCGACCACTGGAGGAAGGACTACCGAAGATGTGACCCTCGGCATGAGCAAGATGGAAACTTCCAAAGACTTAACGTACACTTCAAGGAAAGTTCTAGTAGTCGGCGTGTTTATTCCTAGTTGGCAACCGACCATATGTGTAACCTAGATACCCTCGGTGCATATATAAGCCGGGGGGTTTAGTCTTTACGGATACGATAACACGCCTTAGAGTTTAGAACACAATCATCCGATCTCAAGGTAGATCATCTATGTACTCTGTACCCCATCGAATCAATACAACTAAAGCAGGACATAGTGTTTTACCTTTTCGAGAGGGCCCAAACCTGGGTAAATATCATCTCCCTTGTTCCCTGTTACCATTATTCCTAGACCCTTAGCTTGGGACCCCCTATCCGATATCTGCCGATTTTCGCACAGATAATGGGGTGTAAGTCGAGCCACGATCTTTGAACGTTGTGGTCTGGCCGAACGGGGCGCTCTGCTGATGCGGAGCATCCGACGATCATCCTCATGTACACTCGAGCCTACGCCATTGGACCTAAGGTGAACTCGCTCCTTTCCGAATATTCCCTTTCCGCATGCAAGACATGGATGCTACTTCAAGCGCGGACATTGTTCATACTCAGGTACACCCGAGGAGACCATGGAGAACCCAAGGACCAAGGCCAAGCGTGCGCGGAAGCAAAGGAAGGAGAAGGAAGAAGAGACAACTGCTACAGGCCCCGGACATCCGGCCCCAGCCCGGACATCCGGCCCGACCCCCGGAAATCCGGCGCCCATCACATAAGACACCCGAAGCTGAACCAAGTCATCCCGGACATCCGGCCCCCAGGCCCGGACATCCGGCCCGTCGCGAGCCGCCGGACATCCGGCCCAGCTCCCGGAAATCCGGCGCCCCATCACAGAAGCTGGACCCTGCCAGCCCGGACATCCGGCCCCAGCGCCCGGGACATCCGACGTCTCGTGAAAGCCCGAACATCCGGCCCGTCGCCCGGACATCCGGCCCCCTCTTGCCTGCGAGCAGCGCATCTGCGCCGAGGCCCATGTACCCCTTCG
Source organism: Triticum aestivum (assembly GCF_018294505.1). Classification (NCBI taxonomy): domain Eukaryota; kingdom Viridiplantae; phylum Streptophyta; class Magnoliopsida; order Poales; family Poaceae; genus Triticum; species Triticum aestivum. The sequence continues at coordinate 242,073,226 of NC_057802.1, read as the reverse complement.
TCCCTTAGACTATATATACTCCCCCTCCACCTACGTTTTAGGGTTAGCAAAGGATTAGCTCATATGTGAGATAGAGCTTTGCTCATCCATTACGGATCTACTCCACGAGAGAGACCGCGGCCCCTCTACGGAGAAGATCCACCATGGATTCAAGACCTCCTTACGGAGAAGACCCCCATCAAGACCTCCTTACGGAGAAGAATCGGTTACCTTTGTATCGTCCTTTGTTGGATTTGGATCTTGTATCTTACCTTTGTGTTCATCGATCTAGCGCATGTGTGATCTATTCTTGTTGGTTGAGTGATTCTCTCGTGTTTTCCCTCGTGTTCCCCCTCGTGTTCTTCGAGTTCCTCTTTGGGATCCGCTCCTTTCATGAAAGATCGGTCACCTAGGGTTCCACCCTACATCATCTTGGTATCAGAGCCACGTTGATCACGATTTCGGAGCCTCCCCGTTGTGTTTTCTAGCCTAGTTTTGTTGATTTTGTCCCAAAATTCGAAAATCCCCACCAAAAATAGCCCCAAATTTTTTTTGTGATTTGTTGGTTTGATGGTGTTTTGTTGATTTTGATCCGTGGATTTGCTCGAGTTCATCCTCGGATTTGGAGCCCGGACATCCGGCCCGTAGCCCCGGACATCCGGCTCCTGGAGCGCATTTTCGCGCAAGGTTCTGGACATCAGGTCCCGGAAATCCGGCCAAAGCCCCGGATGTCCGATCCCTGTACATTTCAGCTTTTCCGTTTCACCGTTTTGTGCATAACTTCCACATCCGGAGTCCGATTTTCGCGTTCTTTAGCTCATTGAGTAGCTATTGACATCCTCTATCCACCTAGATAGGTCCCATCCCCATTTGACTCCATCAAATTTTTGGCACTTTGGCATCTTTGCCTAGGGCTTCCACCATAACTTCCGCATAACCACCACCGACTTCCGCAACCTCACCAATTTTGTTCCCCATAGCATTTGTGGTTGTTTGAGTTGTGATTCGAGTCTCCTAAGGTGTTTAGGCTACTTAGGGACGGTTGCTTCTTCATCAACCACCACCATAACTTCCGCATAGGCTTACCCACCATACACTTCCGCCACCCTAACTTAACCCAAATTTGTTTGTGTTGTGAGTTGCGTCTCCTAAGGTGTTTCGGCTACTTAGGGACCGTGCTTCCAATTCCGACACCGTGTATAGTTCACCACCTTACCCTCCACTTCCGCATTGCGTCCCAAAACCAATCATTGCATTTTCGCAATCCCATTGAGCTTCCGCAACCACCTCCACACCCTGCTACCACCATTTGACATTTGACATTTGAGATTTTGAGTTCGCGGTTTTTCCGTTTCCTAAGGTGTTTCGGCTACTTAGGGACAAGTATCCATTATCTTGGTATCTCCATCAAGATCACCGCCACTCATCATTGCCTCGGATGGTAACCTCCATATCATCTTGGTATCGTGGTATCCCTCCATTGTATATTCCCTTGCACATTGCATTGTTAACCCCTAGCCCATTTTGCGTCACTTGCCTATCGAGACTAGCCACTTGAGTATTGCCGACAACGTTACTTGTGCACATTAGTGATCTATACCTTCCATTGCATACATACCATATCATATTGGTATCATATCATCCCTTGTGTCACAAGATTGTTCCCTCATATACACAATTGCTATCTTGGTTTGTGCATTTTGCAAAGTGGCCATACAAAAAAAGAATAAGCTTTCAAGCAAAAGAGAAGAGCAAAGAAGCTTGTAAGCAAGTGCCATAGCATCATACCACATTGCATATAAGATTGTCATATCCGATCATCTTGGATCATCTTGAGCGAACACCGGGAACCATACATACATAGCATACTTGGGATAGAAAGTTTATCCATTTTGCATATCATAGGTTGTGCACAAGTGTCGCATCCGCCTTTTGAGCAATCGTGCTAGCGTCTCTCTTGAGTTGTGCAACACGAGTGTTTTCCGTGGACTCCACATTTTGTGCTCACTCCTTGGTTGCACGACCCCATTTATCTATCTGTGTGTGTGTTTCCGTGTGCCATTCTTTGCTATTGGTCTACTTGTTTCACTTGCGAATTTGTGAATCTTTTTCAACATTATTGACTCTTGCTAACATTTTGCATCAAATTTTTGTGCCACTATCCTCACCAAGCTCCACCATAAGCCTTATTTGTGTAGGTGTGAGAAACCGACAAGAATTGGTACCAATTGTGCTATTTCCTTGTTACACATTGAGTGATCATTGATCCATCTTCAACATCGGTCAAGGTACATTTGGTATAAGTTCTTCTCTTTCTCCCACTCATATTTGCTCGAGTCTTGTGATGGATAGGCAAGGCATTTCATCTCCGGTCTTCGACAACAACGACGGCGCGAACAACTACATCACCAAAGCGTCCATCTTCGATCTACAACGACAAATGCAAGGAACAGAATCTACCTTGCGAGAGCGCCTCGACAACCTTGCCATCGACATACACCACTCCGAAGCAAGGAAAAGGGACTACATCGACACCAAGTTGGGCGAGCTAAAGGATCAACTACGTGACATGGTGGCCGACTACAAGTCTTCTTCCCCTTCATCATCCTCAAGGCGGCGGCGAGCAAGTCGATCATCTTCGGAGCGCAAACAAGATGCAAGCGCAAGTCGTCCACGTCCACATCTCCATGGCGACCATCGCCAACATCGTCATGAAGGGCGAGACACCTCCAAGCATCATGTGCACGACGACGACGAACGACATCTACTACGAGCTCAAGTACGACAACGACATCATCAACATGAAGATGCTCCACAAACGCAAATGCACAAGTCCCAACGAGCTCTACTTCACGCCAAGTCCAAGCTTCATGAGCACAAGAGAAGACCGCGAGACGAGCACCACCAAAACGGAGCTACGGCTACACCAACCACTTTGGCATCTTCGCCAAGTGTTCTCAAGGCATCTTCGCCTTTGGACGTACGGCATCTTCGCCTACTTCCCATGAGTTCACCTACATCAACATCTTCAACAACAAGGCGACCACCTACGAGCGAGGGCGACACTTCCATCTTTGGAAGTCCCTCAAAGAAGATGGCCGAGCATGGGAAATTCCCTTCGATCATGGAGACGAGCTACGAGGTGCCACATCATATGGGCCTCCAACAACAAGACGATGACAAGAAGGTTGAGCATGGGACTATCCCTTCAACCAAGGCGGCGATAGGAGTTGAGCATGGAGACATTTGCACCAACATCTCTCCGACACCCACATATCATGAGATGACCCAATTGCCATGTGAGGAGAGCCACCCAGCCATGAGTGACATGAGTGACTCCACCATATATGACATTGAGTGCATTTCCTATGAGAGGATGAGTGTGACCACCACTAGCCCCACACATGAGAGCATGCCACACATCCTATGTGAGGTTGAGTGCCATTTGAGTGACTCCACCAACCATATGAGTGAGAGCATCTTACCGGGAGTGAGTGAGCCACAACACTTAGTGAGTGAGGTAGTTGACACGGCACGTGAGACCACTATGATTTCTAACGACTTAACCTCTACTCCGAGTGTGTTTACTTTGGTGCTAGGTCTCCGACATGACGACATGCCTATCCTCGACGAGTCCATACCTCCAATGGAGACGACGATGGCCATGGTGGACAATGATGAACCCCCCACATGGTACCATCAAGTTGCAACCTCACCTACAACACATGAGCTACGCTCCAAAGGTAACATAGGTGATGGTGCTTCTCTTGTCCCACTAGTGGACTATCTCACCAATGATTGTTTGCATGATGAGGACACACCTATTACCATGCTTCATGCTAGTGCGACTTCTTCATGTCATGACTTACCCATTTATGATGAATATGATGATGAGCATGTTGAGTTTCCTAGTTGTGATGCTATGCTCCATAGGATATCATGTGAAAATTCTATTGGTCACTTCATGTTTGACAATCCTTTGAACTTGTCATATGCTATGAGTGAGATCTCCCATATTGTTTCATTTCAATCTCAACATAGTGACTATGCATGCCACATTAAAATACATCCCATTTGCACTTATGGCATAGATGACGAGATGATGGTCATTGGCTTTTGTTTTTCATGTGATGATATTGCTATGCTTCCTTTACATGATTTGTGCAATTCATCTACTATACCATGCCATGATCACATTGTTCCAAATATGAATTGTTTTGGATGTTGTAAATATTCTCCATGGGATGTTTCCACTAATGCTCATGAGGAGACCCCCATAGTTTCCTCATACATATTAGGAGATTTTGATGCATTCCATACTTTGCATGATTCCCATAATTGCGTGCACCATATGCATTCCATGAATAACAATGCTCTACATATTTCCCATGATGCATTACATCCTTTGAGTCTCCATTATGCTATACATAACACCAAACCTATCATGATGGATGACATGTTTCTATATCACGCATCTCATTTATTTGAGCATTGGCTATTTTGTGCTAACCGACACAAGCACGTATGCATCATGATGGATGATGTGTACATCTACCACGCACACACAATTTTCCCTTTGTCTTTGTTTTGTGTAGGTACTTATGAACACTCGTCAACCTCACAATCCCATGAGTTGACGAAACGAGCTCTTGAGAGCAAAGATGACTTGGGATCCCGTGGATTGTCCTTCCCACCATCCCCTTCGTGCAATGACTTCGCGCATTCCTTTTACTTGGCTCTCACACGGCTTTGGGCTATATATCACTTGTTATGTTATGTCCATTTTCCCGTGTTCACTTTGCATGCTATGCCTCTTTCTATGATTTTGCCATGCAATTGTGACCCTTGCTTGCTCTTACCCATGATTCACCATTATGATACTCCTATGTGTATTTGCATGCTTGGTGGAGATCCTTGTTGCTATTGCCATGTTTATCATGTGCCCCATGCTATTGATGCTATTTTGCTCATATCTTGCCTTTATGCTTGTGAAATGTCATGTGCATTATATATGCCCACTATTTGCACACATGACATGTTTGCCATGATTCCTTCTAGTACGTTGCATCTTCGCACTACTAGCTTGCTTGACTTGATCTCTATGATTGCTTGCTTTGTTGCATCACCCATGTTCCATTACTCGCTTTCTTGGGTTGATGACATATATGCTCATGCCTCTCACATGATATATCTTGTTTATTGTCACTTGCCTCCAATCTATGCTTAATGATCTTGGAGACTTGGACACTTCACTTGTGATGCATGCTTGGTTGATTGAGCCTATTGTATTTGGTTGTTCTCGCATCATATGCCTCCATACTATGAAATGCTCCCTTGTCCTTTCCTATGATGAGCATGATACATACACTTGTTGGGTATCTTACCACTCGAATGATAGGTTTTGCATTTACGCTAACCTCATTTGTTTTTCCGAGTGTTTGTCATGTTCTTTCATTTTGAAGGATTCTCAAGGCATTACCATCAAGAGACATATTGGTTTTGTGAAGGCGTATATGATGCGCAACACCAACATTTTTGACAAACTCATCAAGGTGAACTCCTTCCCTTTGAGCCATCCTCAAATACGCATGTTGGATGGGTCATTCTTTCATTGTTGTTTCCTTCTTGTTGTCTACATGATACATCTCACAAATGGAGGAGCGACATTGGAGATTGGCTCTATGGACCTTCACATTGAGGAGCGCTCGCACTTATTGGATGCACCTTCCAACCTCCACTCATGCCACGACATCGAGCATTGGTACATCAACACTCCTTTGACACATTGCATCAACACCTCCATATTTGTTGATTGTGCTCACACATGTCATGCTCGATGGACATATCATAGTCACCACAAGTTTGCACCCTATGCATGGATTGACTCACATTATGCTTGTCTTATTGCATCTATTTCCATGCCATCCATGATATATGGGCTTGTACACTTCCTTAGCAAATTTGTTGTGATCTTTCTTGATGGCATATTCATACATCATGATCATATTGCCTACCATCAATTGCATGATAAATTATTCATATTGAGCATCCATTGCCATATTCATGCTATTGATCAACCGTCTCACTATGACATCATTTTGCACCGTGGTTGCATTGATCATATCACAACACATTTGTGTGCACAATGAATGCTTTTGCTCCCATGAATGCTTTACATCTCATTCCATATCATCTTGCTAAGCTTCATGTGCTTTGTCATGAACAACCTTGCCTCGCGGACTCATTCTTACATGATGGACACGTTGTGTGCGCTAACCATTGTATTTCCAAGTGTCGTTTGTGTTTGCTCTTTTTGGATGTGTACCACTCCGGAAACACCTTGGAGTACTTGGATTGCGCCATGACTTCCACTCCGTCCAATTACAAGTCCGTCCACGACAACCGTTTCCATGGTGATGAGGATTTCGATCCGAGGTCGGATCTTTCCCAAGGGAGGGGAGATGATGCGGAGCATCCGACGATCATCCCCATGTACACTCGAGCCTACGCCATTGGACCTAAGGTGAACTCGCTCCTTTCCGAATATTCCCTTTCCGCATGCAAGACATGGATGCTACTTCAAGCGCAGACCTTGTTCATACTCAGGTACACCCGAGGAGACCATGGAGAACCCAAGGACCAAGGCCAAGCGTGCGAAGAAGCAAAGGAAGGAGAAGGAAGAAGAGACAGCTGCTACAGGCCCCGGACATCCGGCCCGACCCCCGGAAATCCGGCGCCCGTCACATAAGACACCCGAAGCTGAACCAAGTCAGCCCGGACATCCGGCCCGTCGCGAGCCGCCGGACATCCGGCCCAGCTCCCGGAAATCCGGCGCCCCATCACAGAAGCTGGACCCTGCCAGCCCGGACATCCGGCCCCAGCGCCCGGACATCCGACGTCTCGGGAAAGCCCGGTCATCCGGCCCCCTCTTGCCTGCGTGCAGCGCATCTGCGCCGAGGCCCATGTACCCCTTCGTCCCTTAGACTATATATACTCCCCCTCCACCTATGTTTTAGGGTTAGCAAAGGATTAGCTCATATGTGAGATAGAGCTTTGCTCATCCATTACGGATCTACTCCACGAGAGAGACCGCGGCCCCTCTACGGAGAAGATCCACCTTGGATTCAAGACCTTCACACGGAGAAGACCCCCATCAAGACCTCCTTACGGAGAAGAACCGGTTACCTTTGTATCGTCCTTTGTTGGATTTGGATCTTGTATCATACCTTTGTGTTCATCGATCTAGCGCATGTGTGATCTATTCTTGTTGGTTGAGTGATTCTCTCGTGTTTTCCCTCGTGTCCCCCCTCGTGTTCTTCGAGTTCCTCTTTGGGATCCGCTCCTTTCGTGAAAGATCGGCCACCTAGGGTTCCGCCCTACATCATCTGCCATGTCCGCCTGTGCTTTGAGCGTTGTGATCTGACACCATTTTTCATGTCTGCCCCGCTTTTGATCCCCGCGGCCTGACCGTATCGATGACCGCACTCTTCCATGGCTCGTCGATCGTGTGGTCGGTGCGTCTGATAATTTGTCATAGGGGTGTGGTTGAACATAACTACTTGCAGACAATTCCTGAAAAACATCATTCAATTTTCTTGCCTCGGTTCTCGGTAGCATATATTTTTTGTCCATTTGCAGATTATTCATAAAATATGTTACTTAGTTGTTTTACTTGGTGGCTCCATCTGGGCTAAGTTGACCGGTATTTGGACTATGTGGTCTGTCTCGAGATGCCTCAGTTGTTCTGAGTAGGAGTACACGGTTCCGATGGTTCAGGTCATATACCCTGGAGAGTGCAGTCGACCATATTATTGACTCGGCTCTTGGGATGACCTGGCCGGCAAGAGAAGAATAATCATTGTTGTCCGTCGTTGGTAAATATATAGGGAAGACACAAATACAATATGAAAATAACCACGATCAGACCATTTACGAGAAACATCCTTCCAATAGTTTACCTAATTGTATTGGTTGCTTTGCATCATGATTTATTTTCAATGGCATTTCCATCATAATAATGGGGACAAGTTGGCCATATTTGAAAGGGGGTTAGTGGCAGCTCGGGAATTAGCAAAATCGCTGATTCTAGCTTCCGCGCATGTCCAGTGCAATTTCCAGAATCGATTCTGTGCAGCTCGCACACGAATCTGGCTGTTTGTTTGTGAATCCGATTTTGTCTGGGAATCACAATCCGTAGCCCAAACAAAGGTCACCTTAGTACTCCTACTAGTTAAGAAAAACCACGAAGCTGTTGTAAGAGCATCTCTAGCAGACCCCGTATATAGCCGCGACCCGCATAATAACTGCCAAAATACGGGTTGGCGCGGAAAATCCTGCCCGACCAGACACCGCAAACGCGTCCGACCCGTAAAATTTTTGCGGGGCGCGGCAAAAGATCTCCCCCAACCTTTAGATTCATGGGGTGGGAGGCCGACCCGAGCTCGGTCCCTATCCGCAGCGAGATTTGGCGCGAGGGACATTTCCGCGCAACCGTTCCCGCACCCCACCCCTCCGCCACCATTGCTCCCGTCATCTCCCGCTCCGGTGCATCTTCCCCGACAGTTCTTTGCCGCCATGGATGACTCCCTCCCGTCCCCGTCACCGTCGAGGTCGCGCACGCTCAATCCCCTCCGGGGATCTCGTTGCCGGCCATGTTGGCCCCGCCGTCGCCCAAGGCACCACTGCGCCTGCCCGCAAGTGACAGGGCAACATGGTCGTGCAGGGTGGGAATCTGGTTGCCCCCACCGGGAAGGCCCATGCTCCGGGCGCCAACGCCGCTCCGCGATCCCGGCCGGCGGCGGAGAAGGTCGGCAAGGTCTCGGGCGTAAAGCGGAAGAGGATTCCGGCTACAAAGAAACCGGCTCCTTCATCCACTCCCTCCGCCCCGACAAGAGGTTCCCCGGCGATGCCGCTCAACGATGCTGCTTCCACCGCTAACGAGGTGTTTGACGAAATGGCCGGAAGGTATGCCTCTTCGATCCCTTCAATTTTCTTTGCTTTTCGCCATTGCGGTAGCTCCTGACTTATTGTCGCTCACTATAGCGGTGGTTCGAACAATGCCACTGCCGAGTTCGTGAACTTGTTGGACACCAACGCTATTGACATCAATCAAGCCCCGTTCGCTGCATTCGATTACAATGAAATGGAGGATGGCATGGATGATCGCTGTGGCGAAGAAGAATTGGAGGAGATGGATGAGGGGGCGTATGAGCAAGCGCAAGCAAAAAAAAGCCAGAGATCGAAGAACTACACGATCTTGGAAGATCAAATCTTGATCAAGGCTTAGAGTGTTGTGTCTCTTGGTGCTTGCACGGGTACGTCTCAAACTACCAAGAGGTATTGGCAAAGGATCAAAGATCAATACTTCCGCATGATGGCACGGTATCCCAATAGGACTCCACGCACCTTTCGGTCACTCCAAGGGCGTTGGGACGTGATCAACCCGATTTGCAGCCGTTGAGCAGCTTGCTTGGAACAAGTACGCAATGCACCTCCAAGTGGAACCGTGGAATCCGACTATGTGAGTTCGTTTTCACGTCCCAAGTTGTGCACATCATATTGCATCATATGAAATAATTGCATCATTTGACTTTGTTTAAATTGTGTAGGACAAAATTGCCCAACAAAGATACAAAGACATGGAAGCTTCGGAAGGCAAATTCTTCAAACTAGAGCATTGTTGGGACTTGCTCAAAGAGTGCGAGAACTGGGAGTTGATTGACAAAGAATCCCCACCGAAGAGAGGTTCACTTACGAATATGGATGAAGATGAGGATGATGGTGGCTCAAGAAACTTGAACAAGCCTGATGGTGACAAGAAGACTAAGGAGAAGATGAAGAGAGCACGAAGCATCGAGCTTGCGGGACAAGATTGATGCCATGATGCAATCAAATGAGTTGATGTTAGCGAAGACGTTGGAGATAAAGAAAGAGTTGGCCGAGAATAAGGCACGGGAGAAGCAAGAAAAATGGCAATTGCTCAAGGACGAGGGGCTGCGCAAAGCGGCCATTAAGGAGAGAAGAGCACGTGCCGCTGAAAACAAAGCCATGTCCAAGTTGCTTGCCAAAGAGAACAAGATCATGACATTGAACCGCAATGACATGGACGATCTCACCAAAGAATGGCATTATATGGCAAGAACAGATATCTTGAGGAGGAGAATGATTGCGTCGGCCAGTGCCGGAGATGTTTTCTCAATGGGGTTTGGAACTAATGTCGCCGATGCGTTCAGTGCACCAGCCGATGATTTCGGTGCCGGAGTTGGAACAAGTGCCAGAGATGGACTCGGTGGTTGCGATGACCTCGATGGACTTGGTGGCGTGGAGTGAAGATCAACCAAGATGATGCTGGACATGGTCGTCGCTTTTGCAAGACCCCCTTTTGCTTTTATCCTACAAAACTAAGGTTTTATTTGCGTGTGAACTGTGTTCTATGTTTGAATTTGAACTCATTTGTCGGAATCGATGTCAAATTCGATAATTGGGCGTCTTCGGTTTGCGGGTCGACGTGGCAGTGCCCGAGCAGACCCTGTGTAGCCGACCCGTAAAAGAGCATATTCACCGAATATCCTTTTTTATGGGTCCCTTTTGCGGGGTCTGAGTCTGACCTCGCCCACGCCGTGATAGAGGCAAAGGTGTCCCGTCTTTCGATGAGATGATGGATATCGCTTTGATGGAAGTCGACTTTGACGATCCGACTACGAACGTGCGAGGACGTCGTGCCTTAGCAATCGCTAAACCAACTCCGAGAGGTTATTGACCACGCTGGAGCACGATCAACCTGACCACGAGCGTCTGTTTCCTGCGGGCAAACGAAGAACAAGCAAGAAACTGAGATTGCAATCTGGATATTGCGAATATAAGATGAAAGCTTTATTGATCAAGGTGGGGTTCTGTGACGCCTTTGTCTGGTCGTTGAACACAAACGAAGTACGCGAAATTGCAGCTATGGCGAACTTTTAATCTAAACAAAACCCAAAGTCTAAACGATGCCCTAAGGGCTGTATATATGGAGGAAGAGGGGGGAATTTCGTGGCCCTTGGGGAAGGGGTCCGAAACCAACCCTATCTCTTGTTTCCCCACACATACGGACTCTAAAAATAGCCTATACTCAAGTATTTCGAAATTACATGGGCCTGGCCCAATAATAAGGTGACGCAGCACCTAGAATAGCCTCTGGACGAAAGTTATGAAGTGCATCTTGTATATTTCGTCCAAGGCTTCATGCACGCATTATGGTGGCTTCAACGTCCTGAAATCATCACTTGTAACTCCGTTCTTGTCCCCCATGCGCATGCCATCATCTCCATGCTTGTTCTTGCTCCAATGTTCATCCTTCTCAAAGCTAGGCCCTTCATTTGTAAGCAAAACAAATGTATCCAATTTAGGCAGCATCATATTCTCATCAACATTAGAATCATTACCAAGAAACAAAAGTACCTGGTAATTTAATTGGCGTGCGCGAGCTCTAGTAATTGGTCCAGTATGTATAGCAGCAGGGGCTGTGGGTGTAACAATGGTATTGATGTCCTCATCAAGCCGGCCCGCATATACCTTTTTCCGCGAACCGTGAAAGCCTTAGAGCATCTCCAGCTGTTCGCCCCCCCCCCCCAGGACGCCGAAAAAGAGCCACCTGGGGGCGAACCGACGCTTGTTTGGCGCGTGGAGGCGATTGCGTGTCCAGTCGATGCCCCTAGGTTGCCGCCAAAATCGCGCGAACTTGGCGACATTTCATACAAAATTGCACAATCTCGGCGAAACTGGCACAAACTCGGCGACACTTCATTGAAATTTGTACAAAAACAGGTAAAACATGCAAACTACGCCAAACTACGCCTAGCCCTGCTGCGCCACGGCCACCGCATTCCATCTACATGCCGAGAAGCCTGTAGAAACGGGTGTAGTCGCCGCCGCCGTCGTCGTCGTCGTCGCGCACCCCGCTGGAGCCGCCGCCGCCCCTGCTGCACCCCTGGCCGGGGTCGCCGATGCGCGGTGGTGCGCTGGACGGCCCGGCCTCGTCCTCCTAGTCGATGTCGAGGACGATGACGCCGCCCTCCTCGCGCCCGCGGCGCCGGGCCTGGAGCTCGGCATATGCCCGACATTGGCGGCGCACCTGCTCGCGGACGTAGTCCTCCTTCGCCCATTTTAGGGCGGCCTCGTCGTCGGGGGCCACCATGTCGACGTGCTCCGGCTTCACGGGAAGCAGGCCCGACTCGGGCTTCGACCGGACCAGGCGGAGGGAGCGCGGGGAGGGGGGCACCCTCGTTGATGACGAGGGCGCCGCTGCGGGTGCGGCGCCTGAGCGGCGTCTCCTCCGGCACCGGCTTGACAGGGCGGAGCGCTGGCGAGCCGGAGGAGAGCGAACCGGAGCCCAACAACGAGGACGTCCCAGGCTCCATTCGCCGCGGCGTCTAGGAGCTGCCACGACGGCGAGAGAAGGACGGCCGCGATGGGTACTCGAGGCGCGGCGTGTTGCCGATCTCGATGTGGTCAAGGACGACCTCGAGGGTGCGGCCTGGCACGCCCTGATGCGGAGCATCCTACGTTCATCTCCATGTACACCTTCATAGCACATAAAGCCCCAAGTGGACCTACCGGACTTAAGGTGAACCCGCTCTTCTTCGAGAATATCATGAATATCCATTGGACTTGCTTGCTACCTCACCAAAGAGCTCTATGTGTCCTTAGATACGAAGACCGACGACCACAAGCTGGTGAGGAACACCCCAAAGGAGTAGGAGAAGGACCCCAAGGCCACAAGGAGGAAGAAGGAGTGCAACAAGATCAACTCTGCACCTCCCAGGCGACCCCGTGCGCATGGACTACTCAGAGAGCTGGCGCTGGAGCACCCCGCACGGGCCTGTACCGTGCCCACGGGACCCCCGTGCGCACGGGCCCCACTTACCCCGCGCGCACGGGCTCATCAGGATGGACGGCCGAGAGTCACCTGTTGGGCCTCCACTTCGTCCCCTTCCTCCACCTACCTATATATACCCCTCTCCCTCCTTCCATTTGTACTAAGCAAAGGATATGATAGACATATGTGAGCTTTGCTCCATGGATCCACTCCACTAGGAGATCAAGACCTCCTCTTGGAGTGACCAACCTCAAGACCCCCTCATGGGTGGCCCCCTTCAAGACCTCATTCCTCATAGGATTGGGATGAACTAGTACCTTGTATCTTTCCTTTGTTGTCTTTGAATCATTGTATCTCTCTTTGTGTGATTGGATCTAGCATATGTGTGATTGGATCTAGTCAATTTGAGTGTTTTCCCTCTTGTGTTCATCTTATTCTTGGGGATTCCCCCTCCAATTCGTGAAAGATCTCCCCATAGGGTTCCACCCTACAACATCTTGGTATCATGAGCCATGGTTTCTCACGAAATTAGAGCCCCCTTCGTGTTTTCTAGCCTTGTTTTGTGTGATTTCGTCCTAAATTCGAAAATTCCCCACCAAAAATAGCCCCAAATTTTTTTGTGATTTGTTGGTTTTGATGATGTTTTGTTGGATTTGATCCATGGATTTGCTTGGTTTCAAGTGGATCTAGCCTTCCCCCATCTTTTCCCCACCATCCATCCCCAAAATCTCCCCAATTTTGCCCAAGAAATCTCCAATTTCCGCCACAAAATCGCAAAATTTCCGCCCACCCCGTGCCCACGGACCCCAGACCCCGTGCGCACGGGCCCCTGAAAACTCTCTGGACACCCCGTGCCCACGGGCCCATTTTGACCCCATGCGCACGGCCCTCCCAGACTCAGCTGCGTGCACTTTACGTTTTCACCCATAACTTCCACTCCCGAACTCCGATTTGGGTGTTCTTTGGCTCATTGAAAAGTTAGGGACGTGCCCGAGCTGCTCATCTTGGTTTTACCACCATTTGACTCCATCAAAATTTTGTCATTTTGGCATCTTTGCCTAGGCCCTCCACCATATCATCCGCAAAACCACCATAGCCTTCCGCAACCTAACCCATTGTGCTCCATTTAGCATTTTTGGTTGTTTGAGTTGTGACTTGAGTCTCCTAAGGTGTTTCGGCTACTTAGGGACGGTTGCTTCTTCATCAACCACCACCACCACTTCCACATTGCCAACTCCGGAACCACCAACACACTCCGCTACCACCATTTGACTTTTGTCCTTGAGATTTTGAGTTCGCGGTTTTTCCATTTCCTAAGGTGTTTCGGCTACTTAGGGACGAGTCTCCATCATCTTGGTATCTACATCAAGAACACCGCCACTCATCATCATCAAGGACGGTAATCTCGACGACACCATTGTACATTTCCCTTGCAATAGCATTGATAACCCCTAGCCCATTTTGCGTCACTTGCCTATCGAGACTAGCCATTTGAGCATTGCCGGCAACGTTACTTGTGCACATTAGTGATCATTGATCTACACCATCCATTGCATACATACCATATCATATTGGTATCATATCATCTCTTGTGTCACAAGATTGTTCCCGCATATACACAATTGCTATCTTGGTTGTGCATTTCGCATAGTGGCCAAAAAAAGGAGAATAAGCTTTTAAGCAAAGAGAAAACAAAGAGCTTGTAAGCAATAGCCATAGCATCGCCACATTGCATCTCATACTACCATATTGATCATCTCGGATCATCGTGTGTGAAACACCGGGAACATCATACATATAGCATACTTGGGATAGAAAGCTCATACATTTGGCATCTTATAGGTTGTGCACAAGTGTCGTATCCGCCTATTGAGCAATCGTGCTAGCGTCTCTCTTGAGTTGTGCAACACGAGCGTTTTCCGTGGATTCCACATTTTGTGCTCATTCCTTGGTTGCACGACCCCATTTATCTATCTGTGTGTGTGTTTCCGTGTGCCACATATTGCTATTGGTCTACTTGTTTCACTTGCGAATTTGTGAATCTTTTCCAACATTATTGACTCTTGCTAACACTTTGCATCAATTTTTTGTGCCACTATCCTCACCGAGCTCCACCATAAGCCTTATTTGTGTAGGTGTGAGAATTGACAAGATCCGGTACCAATTGTGCTATTTCCTTGATACATTATTGAGTGATCATTGATCCATCTTCAACATTGGAAAAGGTACATTTGGTCTAGTTCTTTCCTTTCTTCCACTCACATTTGCTCGAGTCTTGTGATGGATAGGCAAGGCATTTCATCTCCGGTCTTCCACGACAACGACGACGCGAACAAGTACATCACCAAAATGTCCATCTTCGGACTACAACACGAAATACAAGGCGCACAATCTACCTTGCGAGAGCGCCTCGACAACCTCGCCATCGACATACACCACTCCGAAGCAAGGAAAAGGGACTACATCGACACCAAGTTGGGCGAGCTAAAGGATCAACTACGCGATTTGGTGGCCGACTACAAGTCTTCTTCGCCTTCATCATCCTCAAGGCGGCGGCGAGCAAGTCGATCATCTTCGGAGCGCAAAAATGATGCAAGCGCAAGTCGCCCACGTCCACATCTACATGGCGACCACCATCATGTTCGTGATCCACATCGTCAAGAAGGGCAAGTCACCTCCAAGCATCTTGTGCACGACGACGACGAACGACATCTACTACGAGCTCAAGTGCGACAACGACACCATCATCATGAAGATGCTCCACAAGTGCAAACGCACAAGTCCGAACAAGCCCTACTTCACGCCAAGTCCAAACTTCATGAGCACAAGAGAAGACCACGAGACGAGCATCACCAAGACGGAGCTACGGCTACAACAACCACTTCGGCATCTTCGCCAAGTGCTATCAAGGCATCTTCGCCTTGGGACGTACGGCATCTTCGCCTACTTCCCACGAGTACGCCTACATTGACTTCATCAAGTCCAAGGCGACCACCTACAAGTGAGGGTGACACTTCCATCTTCGGAAGCCCCTCAAGGAAGATGGCCGAGCATGGGAAATTCCCTTCGGTCATGGAGACGAGCTACGAGGCAGCACATCATATGGGCCTCCAACAACAAGACGGTGACAAGAAGGTTGAGCATGGGACTATCCCTTCAACCAAGGCGGCGATAGGAGTTGAGCACGGAGACATTTGCACCAACATCTCTCTGACACCCACATATCATGAGATGACCCAATTGCCATGTGAGGAGAGCCACCAACCCATGAGTGAGATGAGTGACTCCACCCTATATGACATTGAGTGCATTTCCTATGAGAGGATGAGTGTGACCACCACTAGCCCCACACATGAGAGCATGCCACACCTCCTATGTGAGGTTGAGAGCCATTTGAGTGACTACAGCAACCATATGAGTGAGAGCATCTTACCGGGAGTGAGTGAGCCACGACACTTAGTGAGTGAGGTAGTTGACATGGCATGTGAGGCCACTATGATTTCTAATGACTTAACCTCTACTCCTAGTGTATTTTCTTCTTTGGTGCTAGGTCTCCTACATGACGACATGCCTACCCTCGACAAGTCCATACCTCCAATGGAGACGACGATGGCCATGGTGGACAACGATGCACCCCCACATGGTTCCATCAAGAGGAAGATGCCAACGCGTGGATCTTCGACACCTCACCTACAACACATGAGCGATGTTCCAAAGGTAACATAGGTGATCGTGCTTCTTTTGTCCCACTAGCGGACTATCTCACCAATGATTGCTTGCATGATGTTGATCCACCTATTCCCATGCTTCATGCTAGTGCGACTTCTTCATGTCATGACTTACCCATTTATGATGAATATGATGATGAGCATGTTGATTTGCCTAGTCATGATGCTATGCTCCATAGGATATCATGTGAAAACTCTATTGGTCACTTCATGTTTGATAATCCTTTGAACTTGTCATATGCTATGAGTGAGATCTCCCATATCGCATCATTTCAAGCTCAACATAGTAACTATGCATGCCCATTAAAATAAATCCCATTTGCACTTATGGCATAGATGACGAGATGATGGTCACTGGCTTTTGTTTTTCATGTGATGATATTGCTAAGCTTCCTTTACATGATTTGCGCAATTCATCTACTATGCCATGCCATGACCACATAGAACCAAATATGCTTTGTTTTGGATGTTGTCAATATTCTCCATGTGATGTTTCTACTAATGCTCATGAGGAGACCCCCATAGTTTCCTCATACATATTAGGAGATTTTGAAGCATTCCATACTTTGCATGATTCCCATAATTGCGTGCACCATATGCATACCATGAATAACAATGCTCTACATATTTCTCGTGATGCATTACACAAATTGAGTCTCCATTATGCTATACATAACAACAAACCTATCTTGATGGAGACATGTTTCTATATCACGCATCTCATTTATTTGAGCATTGGCTATTTTGTGCTAACCAACACAAGCACGTGCACATCATAATGGATGATGTGTATATCTACCACGCACACACAATTTTCCCTTTGTCTTTGTTTTGTGTAGGTACTCAAGTATACTCGTCAACCTCTCAATCCCAAGAGTTGACGAAACGAGCTCTTGAGAGCAACGATGACTTAGGATCCCGTGGACTATCATTCCCACCATTCCTTTTGCGCAAGGACTACGCGCATCTCTTTTACTTGTCTCTCACACGACTATGGGCTATTTACCACTTGTCACCTTATGCTCATTTTCCCGTGTTCACTTTGCATGTTATTTTTGCTCCTATGCCTTAGCCATGCAATTGTGACCCTTGCTTGCATCTACCCATGATTCACCATTATGATAATTCTATGTGTATTTGCATGCTTGGTGGAGATACTAGTAGCTATTGCCATGATTTCTTTGGTCCTCATGCTATTGATGCTATTTTGCTCATATCTTGCCTTCATGCTTGTGATATGTCACGTGCAATATTCATGCCCACTATTTGCACACATGACATGCTTGCCACGATTCCTTCTAGTATGTTGCATCCTCGCACTACTAGCTTGATTGACTTGATCACTATGATTACTTGCTTGGTTGCATCGCCCATGTTCCATTCTTACTCGCTTTCTTGGGTTGATGACATATATGTTCATGCCTCTCACATGATATATCTTGATCATTGTCTCTTGTCTCCATTAGTTGCACCTCTCATATGCCATTGTAGTGAGTGCATCCATGTTATGTTTATTCATCTTGGAGACTTGGACATATTACTTGTGATGCATGCTTGTTTACTTCAGCCTATTGTATTTGGTTGTTATCGCATCATATGCCTCCATCCTATGAAATGCTCCCTTGTCCTTTCTTATGATGAGCATGATGCATACACTTGTTGGGTATCTTACCACACGAATGATAGGTTTTGCATTTCCGCTAACCTCATTTATTTTTCCGAGTGTTTGTCATGTTCTTTCATTTTGAAGGATTCACAAGGCGATACCGTCATGAGACAATTTGGGTATGTGAAGGCGTACGCGATGCGGGATACCAACATTTTCGACATTCTCATAAAGGTGAACTCCTTCCCTTTGAGCCACCCTCAATTAGGCATATTGGATGGGCCCTTCTTTCATTGTTGTTTCCTTCTTGTTGTCTACATGATACATCTATTGGATAGAGGACCAGCATTGGAGATGGACCCTATGGACCTTCAAGTTGAGGAGTGCTCGGACTTAGTGGATTCACCAACGGACCACCATTTCTACCACGACATTGAGCCATGGTACAACAACTCCCATAACAAGTTTGCACTTTATACATGGATTGACTTGCATTATGATTGCCTTGGTGCATCTTGTATTTCCATGTCATCCATGATATATGAGCTTGAGCACTTTCTTAGCAAATTTGTTGTGATCTTTCTTGATGGCATATTCATACATCGTGATCATATTGCCTACCATCAATTGCATGATAACTTATTCATATTGAGCATCCATTACCATATTCATGCTATTGATAAACCGTCTCATTATGACATCATTTTGCACCGTGGTTGCATTGATCACATTCGCAACACCTTTGTGTGCCCAATGAATGCTTTTGCTCCATGAATGCTTTGCATATCCTTCTATATCATCTTGATAAGCTTCATGCGCTTTGTCATGAACAATCTTGCCGCACGGACTTATGCTTATTTGATGGACACCTTGTGTGCGCTAACCATTGTATTTCCGAGTGTCGTTTGTGTTTGCTCTTTTTACATGTACACCACTCCGGCGACACCTTGAAGTACTTGGATTGCACCATGTTTTCAACTCCGTCCAACTTCAAGTCCGTGCACGACAACCGTTTCCATGGTGATGAGGATCACGATCCGAGGTCGGATCTTTCCCAAGGGAGGGGAGATGATGCGGAGCATCCTACGTTCATCTCCATGTACACCTTCATAGCACATAAAGCCCTAAGTGGACCTACCGGACTTAAGGTGAACCCGCTCTTCTTCGAGAATATCATGAATATCCATTGGACTTGCTTGCTACCTCACCAAAGAGCTCCATGTGTCCTTAGATACGAAGACCGACGACCACAAGCTGGTGAGGAACACCCCAAAGGAGTAGGAGAAGGACCCCAAGGCCACAAGGAGGAAGAAGGAGTGCAACAAGATCAACTCTGCACCTCCCAGGCGACCCCGTGCCCACGGGCCTCGAAGACCCCATGCGCACGGACTACTCAGAGAGCTGGCGCTGGAGCACCTCGTGCGCACAGGCCTGTACCGTGCCCACGGGACCCCCGTGCGCACGGGCCCCACTTACCCCGTGCGCACGGGCTCATCAAGATGGACGGCCGAGAGTCACCTGTTGGGCCTCCACTTCGTCCCCTTCCTCCACCTACCTATATATACCCCTCTCCCTCCTTCCATTTGGACTAAGCAAAGGATATGATAGACATATGTGAGCTTTGCTCCATGGATCCACTCCACTAGGAGATCAAGACCTCCTCTTGGAGTGACCAACCTCAAGACCCCCTCATGGGTGGCC
This sequence comes from Triticum aestivum, assembly GCF_018294505.1. NCBI lineage: Eukaryota > Viridiplantae > Streptophyta > Magnoliopsida > Poales > Poaceae > Triticum > Triticum aestivum. The sequence goes on along the minus strand of NC_057802.1, from coordinate 242,053,356 downwards.
CCCTTCAAGACCTCATTCCTCATAGGATTGGGACGAACTAGTACCTTGTATCTTTCCTTTGTTGTCTTTGAATCATTGTATCCCTCTTTGTGTGATTTGATCTAGCATATGTGTGTTTGGATCTAGTCAATATGAGTGTTTTTCCTCTTGTGTTCATCTTATTCTTAGGGATTCCCCCTCCAATTCGTGAAAGATCTCCCTATAGGGTTCCACCCTACAACACGCCCCACCACTCGCGCCGCCCGTCGGCGTTGAGGCGGCCGCGGGGGATGATGCCGTTGGCGGAGGCGATCTGTTCTTCGCGCGGCGCGCGAAGTACATCGTCCACATCGTGTGTCTGTCGGCGGCGTACCTCGGCCTGTTCCGCTGCGCCTCCATCAACGACGAGCGGATGCAGGCGATCTCGGCCCGCCGTGCCGCCCCTTCGGGCACCGGTGGCACCGGGACGCCGCCGACGCTCAGCCTCCACGCCCCCGGCACACGCATGTCCGGGGGCGCCGGATACTCGGCCTCGTAGAGGAGGCGCGCCTCCGGCTCTTGGAGATGGCGGCGGCCGAAGCCGTTCGTCGTCGCGCCATCGCCTGGGAACCTCTCAGCCATTTACTCGTCGGCTGGAAAGGGGAGTGCGCTGCTTCGTGTGACGATGCGAGGTAAAGTGGTTGTGGCGTCCACCGGCGGGGGATCGGCTTTTATAGCCGCGGCCGGGCGGCGAGAGCCTGCATGCCGGGCGACGCGTGGCGGGAGCGGGCGGGACGCGCGTCGGTGACGCCTTCACTGCGCCGCCCGTGAGGCATCAATGGAGGCTGACTGGCGCAGCAGCGCGGCAGCCTTGGCCAGCCTTCGCATTGATTCCCGCGGGAAACGAGACGATGAGAACAGCGTCTCGCTGACGCGGCAGACCCATCCCCGTTCGTACCAAAAACGCGTTCCCCGGTGCCCCAGCGTGCCGGGTTCGGCCTGGGTCCGTCGGCGCCAATTTCGATCCAAACCGGCGAAAAACAGGCTCCTGGTACACGACTCAGCCGATTTTCGGTCCCTAGGGACAAAAAAAACCGTCTAGGGCCTTGTTGGGGGCGCGGGTGGAGATACTCTTATGCAGGTGGGCGTTTTACCGGGGTGCAAGTCGAGTCCCGAATCCAAATCCGCCATTGCACAGCCGGACCAGTGCCACTCGAACCCCACGTACCCTCTCTATCCCAACCCTAGCGCGGCGGCGGCGTCGATGGCGTCGATCCCGTCTAACGACGTCTCCGAGAACGGCCACGGCAACGGAAACGGCCCATCCCCGCCGCGCGCCAAGCGCCCCCGCGCAGCGTTGATCTCGGCCGCCCAGATCCGCGACGAGTTCGCGCACCACGACCCCGCAGTTGCCCGCGTCAACAACGGCAGCTTCGGCTGCTGCCCGGCCTCCGTGCTCGAAGCGCAGGCGCGCTGGCAGCGCCTCTTCCTCGCTCAGCCCGACGCCTTCTACTTCGACGGCCTTCAGCCGGGGCTCCGCCGCTCCCGCGCAGCCGTCGCGGCCCTTGTCAACGCTGGGGACGTCTCCGAGATTTCCCTCGTCGACAACGCTACCACCGCTGCTGCAATCGTGCTGCAGCATGCCGCCTGGAGCTTTGCCGAGGGGCACTTCGCTCGTGGCGACGCTGTGCTCATGCTCCATTACGCCTACGGAGCAGTCAAGAAATCTATCCAGGCCTACGTTGCCCGCGCGGGCGCCACTGTCGTCGAGGTACCCCTCCCGTTCCCCGTCACCTCCCCTGACGCCATTATCACGGAGTTCCATGCTGCGCTCGCTGTTGCCAAGGCCGGTGGTCGTAAGGTCCGGCTTGCTGTCATTGATCACATCACCTCCATGCCCAGTGTTCTCATTCCAGTCAAGGAGCTAGTTGCCATTTGTCGCCAAGAGGGCGTCGACAAAGTTTTTGTTGATGCTGCACACTCTGTTGGGCAAGTCCCCGTCGATGTGCGAGACATTGGGGCGGATTTCTACACTAGCAACCTCCACAAGTGGTTCTTTTGCCCCCCGGCCGTCGCTTTCTTACACACCCGCAAGGGTGGCCCGATAACCTCTCAGCTCCACCACCCTGTTGTGTCACATGAATATGGCAATGGGCTACCTATGGAGAGTGGATGGATTGGGACACGGGATTACAGTGCCCAGATCGTCGTTCCTGAAGCTATTCACTTTGTGAACCGATTTGAAGGTGGGATTGAGGGGATACGCAGCCGGAACCATGAGAAGGTGATTGAGATGGGGAGGATGCTTGCCGAAGCATGGGGGACATTTCTTGGATCACCACCAGTAATGTGTGGAAGCATGGCTATGGTAGGGATGCCTTGTTGTCTTTGCATTGAGAGTGACGATGATGCACTGAGAGTGCGGACCATGTTGAGGAAGGATTTCAAAGTTGAGGTGCCTATATACTACAATAGCAGACAGGTTAAAGTGCAAGAGATGGCAAAGGATAATAATAGTGATCCAGTGACAGGGTATGTAAGAATCTCACACCAGGTTTACAATGTCAAGGAGGAGTATGAGAGGCTGAGAGATGCTGTCAATAAGCTTGTTGCTGAGGGGTTCACCAGTGCCAAATTGAGGCCAGCTGAGAAGGTACTGTTGTCAACACTGTCATTGTTTTAAACTTTTAATCATTGTTTTTCTTTGTCTTTAGACTATAATTTCATGGACTGGTTGTGCTGGTTAGCATTACTTTTTCAAGATGCAGAAACCGCCTGTAGTATTGTGCACTGTCTATAGTTGCCTGTCACAAGACATTCTTCCACAGGGATATGCATCTACGCATTCGCATTTTCTAGATTATACAGTCCTTTACATCTCACCAGCGATCTGTCTTGTGCATTTATTTGACATTCTACCGCACCTCAGTTTATCTGTCTGAAATGTTGAACTTCGAAAATATTTATCTGCAAATGGCTGTATAAAAGGGCAGCCCGGTGCATGTAGCTCCCGCTTGCAAATGGCTGTATGCATAATTGAATTTAGAACCTAACATATTCTTGTGAGTTGTGATATGCTAGTATTCATAAACTAAACGGCGACAAAGATATGATATACTACTATGGCGCCCAAAGTGTCATACTACTATGGCGCCCAAAGTGTCAAATTACTATGATCTCTTTTGAGCCAAAGTAGGTATAATTATTTGTTTTTCATCTACTGAGATTAACAATACCTGCTAGGTTTCCCATATTAGGACATTCGAATTTTGATACGTCTTAGTTGATTATGTACAGTACATGCATGTTGTATCGAGAAACAAAATAACGATGACAGGGAACTTATAATAGTCATAATACAACAACAAGTCAACAACAACAAAGCCTTTAGTCCTAAACAATTTGGGGTAGGCTAGAGCTGAAACTCATAAGATCTCGCAACCAATTCATGGCTCTGGCACATGGATAGCTAGCTTCCACACACCCCTGTCCATGGCTAGTTCTTTGGTGATATTCCAGTCCTTCAAATCTTTCTTTACGGACTCCTGCCATGTCAAGTTAAAAATAGTTACAATCATGAGTTAAAAATGGTTTGAATTGCCTGTACAAAGATGATAATTGATTCTCGCACCACTAGATATTAGCGAGATTGGAATTGTCTCCCACTACTCAGATTGGGATTGAGAAGCAAACTACTTCTGACCTACGAAGCACCGATATGGCGACACGGATACGGCGATACGAGTACAGGGACACGTGACACGACAATTTCTGGAAAGAGCAATATGGTGATACGACGAGTATATATAGATAATTAATAAAATGACATGTCTCCTGCTATTGTCGTAACATGTTTCCAGAAAGGATTTTTCAGATTTGGGAACACCATGCTCAGCCTCTTCACCTATGCCTTCTACTGGGCAGAAGTCAGGGTTAGTTGTGGGCTTCAACTGGGCTCGCCATGTCCGCCCGTGTCGTGGCTGTTTTGCTGGCGTATCGGTGTTTTCTTCATTTCCTTTTAAATTGAAAAAGGAGTATACTCCTGTTATATGCATATCCCGGTTGTCATGCGTACCGGCGCCATCTGGAAAGCGGAGATGACAGTTCTGGCTGTATAGGTGTTTCATACATTCTGACTATTAGCACCTTGTGTTTAAAGAGTGAACAATGTTATTCATGTTAGTTTGGTAACGTCGTGTGGATTATATTAGCTGTGTCTCACTGGGAACTTGTGTTCTTCATAAGAAATTGCACTTACCAAGCATTCATTTGTTTGTGTTGATTATATTACTTGTCTCACTGGGAACTTGTGTTCTTCATAAGAAATTGCACTCACCAAGCATTCATTTGTTTATGTGAAGAAGCACTGTGATCTAGTTCTTCCATAGCCACCCATGGCTCAGAAGATTGCCAGAGTTGTTGAGGATCTGAAAATTATATGTGATGCTGGATAACCTTATTGCTTGTAGTGATATTGTTCCATTAAAATAACAACAAGGTTTGTATGTGATTTTTTTGTCTTCTGCAAATGCTGTTACATGTGCTACACGTGTCACGCTTTAAAAGTTTATCTTTCATCGACTTTCAGATAATATATTCCACTGAAGTTTGGACCGTGGCATCTACCATTTTTTACGGTGCTTGTACTAGCCAAAGACGCACCGTAAAAATGGTACTCCCTCCGATCCATATTAATTGTCGCTAATTTAGTATAACTTTTGTACTAGATTCCAAAATTATTGTTTGCTATCTAACAAAAAGGTTTACGCCGTAGTTTAAAAGCAACTTAACACCTGGCATATTGGTTTCCTTTGAAGTCCAGACTTATTGGTGAAGAAATTAGATCATGGTACATATTGTACTCATATACTTATGTGCACTTACCATGTTTTATTGAACTCACTATCCATGTCAGAAACGACTAATGGAATTATTGAACTATTGACACTGCAATTGCTGTTTGGTTGCACTCCAGTTTATTATAGATTTGACCACAAAATTGTTAGTCTAAGGGCACAAATCCTGTCATTTCATTCAATAGTTGACATTCATTATCAATAGATGTCCCAAGTCTGAGGTAGCTAGGAATGTTTGGCGCTGTTGTCATTGCCTTCTCATGCTTGGCGATTATGCTCACAGCTGAAATTTTTGGCAAATGCCATTGGTTGTTTCGAATGATCACTGTAAATGATGAATGTTGATTTACTATTCTGATTACAAATGTACTATGATCTGATGTTTCCTGTCCATGACTATGTCTGCAGCAAGAAACTCTGGCTTGATGACGTGGCATCTAGCCAGCACTCCATCCGAAGATGCTGTGGCGGATTAATTAGTTGTGGATCTGTGCCAGAAGCCTGTGCTGCACTGAGATCTAGTTCTTCGGTAGCCTGCTCAATGGCATCGCCAGTTGATGTAGTATACTTTCACATACTGACAAATGTTGTATTTGAGCTTGCAATAACGTGCACTGGAATGTATGTCTTCTCCCTTCACTTGCATTTTCGAGCTGTAATGTAAGAATAATGATCTGAATGCAAGGAACTTGCATGCTTTCTAGATTGATTGCTGATTACGGACAATGCTGGTGTCACTCTGTTTACTTAGTAGCTAATTTATCATCATTTTTTTTAGCAACCAGTAGGAGTTCAGGCTTTTCATATAAGAGAAGAGAATTGACCGTTACAAAGGAAAACTGGTTGAAGAGAATTGGCCGGTTAGCAAGGAAAACTGGTTGGAAAGTGATATAAGCGAGAACAAGATTCAGAAAGCAGTGCTGAATTTACTCGAGCTAGCCAACTTTATTGGGCAAAATCAGGAGTTCTAGGGCGATACAAGAGGCAACTAAGGCCAACCAGGAACACTGGCGGCTAAGGGGGAAACCCTAATACATGAGCTGGTTCTCCACCGATCCAGAAGCTTGGCTTTATAGCCTTACAAAACGAGAGAAAAGCAAAAGTAAAGCAAACAAAACTGAAAGAAGAGGCACTGTAGCCTTTTGTCTGAAAGTGAACAGCGTCAGCGATGCCTGGGAAGCGAACGACCGTCCGATGAAGATCTGACGTCCGACGGGGCTTCATAACTTGCGAAGCGGTATGATGGCCTTAGGAGCGTTGGATCGACGACGAGCGCCATCAGAGCTTTGAATTAACTGAAGGTGATCGCTAGGTGTTAAATCTTTAGATATAGTCTGGTTGGGTCCCGACAACTCCCCTCGATATAGACCAGACCTGTCCTCAGGCTGGAAACTTGGAAAAACCTTTTGAATAAATGAGGCATCTTCCCAAGTGGCTTCTTCTCGAGGCAAATTGCTACACTTGATCAGCCACGACCACCGGGATACTGATGTTGCCCTGTACTCCGGGAACAAGTGTTCTCTGCAGCAGCTGTTCTGGCTCCAAGAGAATAGTTCCATCTGGATTGAGCAGAGGTAGTTTGGGGTTTGGTATAGCTTGGGGTCCCACATGCTTCTTGAGCTGGCTGATGTGGAAAGTATTGTTGGAACACGCGGTAGGCTACGCTAGCGCCAAATAAAATTTCTACCGCTCACCCAAGATCATGCCGCTGGAAATAGGGATGACAATTGTATCCATGGATCTGGATACCCATGGATACCCGACCCGGTTGGGCAAGGGTATGGAGCGCATTTCTGCCCATTGATCCATGGATCTGGATACCCATGAACGACCGGGTTGGGCATGGTTATAATTTCTGCTCCATGGATATCCAGTGGATACCCGTATGACACGTGGGCCCATATGTCAGGATAAAAATGAACCCATCATTACTGAAGACTAATTTGGAGCCAAGTGTGCTCATGTGGACATTCGGCTGGGTCTCCAATTACTAGTGCACATACTGTTGGAAGTGCATGTAAATTTGAAATATGTTACGTAATTTATTTATGCAACTTTGATTGTGATGTAATAAGACTTTGCAACTTTGGTTGTGTTGTAATAAGATTTTAATACTACAAGTGTTCTACTATGAGACTAATTGAGTTGTCATTGTGTGGTCTATTTCATATTTTTGATGTAATAAGATTTAAGACAAGTTTTTTACTATCAGAATATTTGAGTTGTCATTGTTGCACACATCGTGAATCTTGCTCCAACTAAGTCAGCACCGAGCACACCTTTTATGAGATGTGGGAGGGAAAGAAACCGAGCTTGAATTACTTGCGTGTGTGGGGTTGCCCAGTGGAAGTGTACTTGTGATGAGGACATGGCTAACACAACCCACAATCCTTGCTACTATACCTATTGGATCAATCACTAGAGCTCGCGCACGCCAGTTAAATTATCAGGTACTTTCGTTTCTTGGTAATGTTTCTAATGTTCTTGAGAATGTGATGCTGCCTAACTTGGATACATTTGTGTTGATTATAGTTGAAGGACCTAGCATGGATAAGAATGATGAACATTGGAGCATGATTAAGCATGGAGATGAAGGCACGTGTGAAGGGAACAAGAACGAAGTTTCCAGTGAAGATTTCCGCACTTTAAAGCCACCATGATGACATACAAGAAGATGGACGAAAAATACAAGATGCCCATTCATAAAATTCTTCCATAGCTTATTGTAGGTGCTGTGCCACCTTATTTTTGGGTCAGGCCCATGTAATTTTGGAATACCTCTTATTAGGCTGTTTTTAGAGTCCATATTGTAGGGGAAATGACTCAGGAGGTGTTTTAGTCCCACCTTGCCAAGGGTGGAAGAAATTCCCTCTATTTTCCCCTATAAATACAGCCCTTAAGGCACCGTTTAGACTTGAGTTTTATTTAGTTAAGAGTTAGTCATCGCTGCAACTTCGTGTACTTCGTTTGTGTCCAACGACCAAACCAAGGCCGCTTATGAAACCCCACTTTTATCAATACTTCATCCATATTCGCAATATTCAGATTGCTTAATCATATTCTTGCTTGTTCTTCGATTGCTTGCAGGAATAGACCTTCGTGGTCAAGTTGATCGTGCTCCGGCATGGTCAATAACCTCTCGGAGTTGGTTTAGCGATTGCTAAGGCGCAATGTCGTTGCACGTTTGTAGTCGGATCGTCAAAGTCGTCTCCACCAAATCGATAGTTACCATCTCATCGAAAGATTGGGACCCTCGGCTCTATCAACTTGCTGCCTACTTATGCTTGTAGCTTATGTTGTCATTTTTGAATGAATGATGAGTTAATTAACCTGTGGGAAGTCTTCATGCTGATTTTTCAATGCCCATGGAGCACCAAGGGTATCTGGGTATCCAGCGGGTTTGGGCATGGGCACAAGTTGTGCCCATGGATACTTTGGTGGATGGGTAGACGACAGGAAGATGGGTCATGGGTCGGATTTGAACCAGCTCCACCCACCCCAAATCCGACCCATTGCCATCCCTAGCTGGAAATAGATCATGTGATCGGGTTTACCACTAGACGCGCAGTCACTTCAGCGGAAGTAGAGTTGGTGAAGCGTGTAGTCGATCTCATGGAGCGTCTCCTCCTCGCATCGCCGATCTCCCACAAACAACGAAGACCCGTGAACGGTGATCTCCCGCGAACGGTTCCTTGCGGATCCCTCGAATGGTTCGTCCGAGCATCGCAACTGCGATGCCTCCAAGGTATCCACACGTGCGGGGTACAACGTCGGGCGGCGGACTGCTAGGTCCGGTCGCGCGGCATGGGCGTGGGGACTAGCGACTGTCCAGGGTGGAAAAAAAATCAACCCTAAGTGGTGCGCCCACTCCCTTTTATATAGACCTCCAAGGTGGGCTCAACACTTGAGCCCACTAGGAGTCCACTTCCATTTTCCACGCGGATCCAATCCGAATGGGCTGCAGCCCCTTAAGTGTGCGACCCTATAGGTTCACGTACACATGAACACGACCAGAGTCGATAGTTGGTAGTGGCTCCTAGCAGAACGTGCCAACTCACATGTGTGCGTAAAGTCATTTGACGAACCTCGACAATGTGTCATATGTAACATTCCTTTTGCCTCACGATATATGTTGTCGAGCTCAAGGCGAGTACTTTTCACCCTTGTGGTAGCTCGACCTCTCTTCTCGAAACCATGATACAGATTCCCAAACTGGGTTAACACTTAACCCAAGTCGCATGGCCATGTTTTCCGAATCTGATCACTCGAGAGGCCCCAAAGAATATCTCTCCGCATAGGAGGGGCAAATCCCATCTTGGTCAGCCATGTCTCGCGGCAACTCACCCGAAAGCTACCTTTATAACTACCCAACTACGGAGTAGCGTTTGATAGACCCAAAGTGTCGGGGATATACCCCGTGGTATGACCCGGCCGGAGTTATAACCCGGCTGGTACTTGGTAAACCGGCAGGAGTTAAGTCAGATGATAACCCGGCAGGAGTTAAGTCAAATGATAACCCGGCAGGTGTTAAGTCAGATGATAACCCGGCAGGAGTTAAGTCAGATGATAACCCGGCAGGTGTTAAGTCAGATGATAACCCAGTAGACAATCATAACCCCAGACAATCATAACCCGACAGACAATCATAACCCGACAGACAGTCATAACTCGGTAGACAGTCATAACCCGGCTGACAGAGTCGCCTGGGGTTAATAAGCACGAGACGTTATGAAGCCCATGAAGAGAAGTCAGAATAGTTTAAGTCTTAATCCGAGTTGGACTCTACATGTAACCCGCCCCTTCAACATATATAAGGAGGGGCAGGGCACCCCAAGAGGGGGGAGAAAAACAATCGGAAGGGTTAGGGATAACTGGGAGAGCCGGTTTACGGCGACTCCCTCATGATGATAATGAAACCTAGCCACAAACAGCATGTAGGGTTGTTACCGGATGATGTTTCTCGGGGCCCGAAGCTGTCTAAACCCTTGTCTTGTGTTGCGTCTCTCGATTCCGCCCAACCCCTCTCAAGCTACCACATAGATGCGTTGGCCTCATGACTAAGTCCTCACACTAGGACATCTGCCATGACAATTCCACGATAGTTGGCGCCCACCGTGGGGCCGCGCACGGTGGTGTTGAGTTCTTGAAGGGATTTTTCTTTAGGGATCGAGAAGTTCGTAAATTTCCGGTGAAGAAGAGCTGGTCATAAGGATTAATATCAACTCCAAGATTCATTAATTCAAGTTGGAGAGTTGTGAGATGTAAGGTTCAAGGAAATTAGAGTTGCAAGCTGTTCCGCCAAACGTGTTATTGAAAAAGTCACCGAGACTAATGGAAATTTGACCAGGCACTTGTTCAGTTGTCAGGAGAATCATACGTTTCTGAAGGTCAAAAGCTTTAGTATATCAACAATACACATCGGCCGGAGGGCCTGGCTCTGAATCATCCCGAGCCGCTATCGTCGGTTCTCTTGCGCCGCTAAAAATCGAAGTCAACGCGGCCTCATCGTCGCTTCTGAACTGCCAGCACCGCAAGTCACCGATCCCATCTGAAATTGCAATCAACGACCCGGAATCAGACTGGGCAACGGGTTATGGCAACGTGGGAGACCCATATTCAGATAGCCCGCCGCAGTACTCCGCCGCTTTAAATCGCTGTTATCTAGGCCATGACCTACCCCTAGGTTGACGGTCTTGACTCGCCGGCGCTCTTCCGACTCGCGCCTCCGAGCCACTTCCGGATTACCTCTCGCGCAACCTCAAGTCGCCGGCCGCCTTGCTCGTCTCGCCGATCCGAGCGTCTCCTCTATTAAAGTCGCCGCTCCACCTCGTCCCCAGGGACTTCACCGCCGTGAGCCGTCGTGATCTTAGCCTGCTTTGTGAACCGCCTCGAGCCACCGCTGGGCTTGTTGCCCCCGCTTGGCCCTGCCATAGTTGCACCAGCAAGCCGCCTCCATCACTGGCGTTGCCTCAATCCGCCATCCGGTTCTCGAGGTATTCCGGAGAGTTGCCGCCGCCATGGTCGCCGGAGTGCGTCCCCGAGCCGTCGCTGCCGCGATCCAACCTGGCCCCGCTTCAGAGCCGCTGCCGCCGGCTCACCGTTCGACCCGCCTCCGAGCCACCCGAGCGGGTCAAACCGCCCGGATTGTCGCGACCTACCGCACGTTGAACCGCCGGACTCCGTCGCCGCAAGCTCCGATTCACATGGCCCTGCGTCCGCGGCCATTCCCATCGGCCGTTTACTGCGGCCGAGTCACCATGCTGCCTCTGCTTTGAACCGCCGCCGCGGTTACTGCCTCCGCAGCGGCCTTGCAACTGTTGCTGGTTGCGCTTGAGCCGCCTCTGACTGTGCCGCGCCTGCGTCGTCCCGTGATGATCCAGTGACCCCCGCGCCACAACAACTACAGCAGGAGAGCCGCCACCCGTCGAGCTACCTGCATATCCGCTCTGCTCGGACCTTGTCTCGCGCCTTCCCGCATGAGCCGCCGCCTCCAGGGCCGGCCTTGCTGTCACAGCTGCAGCTCGACGCCCTCGACCCGGCGCGCCTTCCAACCTGTTGCGTGAGTCGCCAACATGCCTCTACCTGCTTCCAAACCACCGAGGTCGTGACCCGCCGACCTCAACTCTGCTGAGCTGACTCGCTGTAGCTGCTCCTACCGCCTCCGCCAAGGTCTTGCCTGCACGCGGACGCCGATTCACCATTGCTACACCCCGCGCGCCGATTCACCACTGCTGCGAGCCGCTGCCATCCTCACGTGCCAGTTCACTAGTCACGACCGCGCCCTGGCTCTTCCTCTGCCGGGCCCGGTCTTAAGCCGCCAGTGTGCTGCCTCCGTCTCGTCTCCGGTTCAAGTCGTCGTCGGGCCTCGTCTCGTCCCCGGTTCAAATTGCCGGACACGCCTGAGAGTCGCCTCCTGTCCAAGTTGATGTCGGGCTTGCCGCGCCTGAGCCACCCGGCCTCGTAGTTTTCCTCGGGTCGTGGCTGGCCTCGCGCCCTTGCCTCGTCACTCGCAGCTGCTGTGCACGGGCTGGCCTTGGTCGCCGCCGCAGTATATACTTCGAAGCCGGCCGCCGCGCTCATTTCATTCCGCCATGGCCTCCGCCGCGTCGGCCCATACCTCGATGTTATTCCACGACTGTGCTGCTGCGTCGAGACACATAACGCATGGCAAAAGACTGATTACAGCACAACCCTCGCTCGTTTCATGGCTGTGAGGCAAGATAAACAAAATCTAGTGCTACTTGCGCTAAGCACATAATGGCACGAGAATCGAGAAAGGAGGAATCTAGTATTGCATGGGAAGCTAGCAAGGCGGCCTAGTTCAACGGGTGTGATTTGGCTGGCCGATGGTATTCTGCGTCATAAAAAATAGAGCTGCACTACATGCAATGCACCGCAAGGAGTACTACTATGTGGTCCTGTTTTCTAAAAAACTGGAGTAGTATGTACGGTGCGACAGAAGTTTTTGTCCATGATTTTGCAAAAATCGTCCGTGAACTACAGCGGTATGCCGTCATCCTCGGGTCAATTATCCAGCATCAGCATCCAAGTTCATCCGAATGAATCAGGTGCTATTTATCCTTTTCCGTTTGATCCGGATATTAAATATTTCAAGAATTTTTTCTGCTGTGACTTGTACTATTTGTGCACGCAGATTTATCAGCTCATGGCATCCTGGAAAGTGTGATTTTCCGCTGCTAGGCTTCTGTATATCCCAGTTAAATTTTGGGTGGAGCACACATCAACTCGCCGGGACAATGCCCACGATTGACTCGCCGTTCGCACGGCTTGCCGCGCCTGCAATTGCTTCGTCCGACCACGCTGGCTTACAACGTGGTCGGTTTATCTGTCTGCTCCCGCGGCTGGCTCGGCCGTGATAGATTTCAGCTTCACCGTGCTGATCATTAACTCCGTGGTGGATGACTATTGGCTTAACGTATCAGGTGAAATCCATCCAGTATATTTTTATTATATATTGCTTTCTTTAAAAGAGCAATTACTCCGGCTTGCAAAGTTATTTACTGCAGGACCCTGAACCGCCATATTGGTGCGAATTTAAAGGCCGTCAGAAAATTTCCGGCTTAAAAAGAAGGATTTCGGTTTAAAATCCGGCTCAAGGGAAAACTGTCTCCTGCAAAGCTTTGAAGCTCTCAATATACGGTTTAAGAATTTCCGGTTCAAAGGAATAATCTCTCGCAAGTTCGAGTTTTCAGAAAAATTTAAAGGGACCAAAGAGAGTCTGTTGCAAAAACACAGCTCAAACATAGGTACCCTTTGGGCACAGCCCACAATATCACTTGGGGGCTTGGTCGTATTCGAACCATAGCTACACCTCTTGATCCGGCTATCAAGCCCATATCATAAGAGCACAGCTCTGGTTACCTCGGTAATCCGACTATCAAGCCCATATCATAAGAGCACAGCTCTGGTTACCTCGGTAATCCGACTATCAAGCCCATATCATAAGAGCACAGCTCTGGTTACCTCGGTAATCCGGCTATCAAGCCCATATCATAAGAGCACAGCTCTGGTTACCTCGGTAATCCGGCTATCAAGCCCATATCATAAGAGCACAGCTCTGGTTACCTCGGTAACCCGGCTATCAAGCCCACACTATAAGAGCACAGCTCTGTTTACCTTGGTAATCCGGCTATCAAGCCAGTATTATAATTTCATAAGAGCATAGCTTAGATTACCTTGGCAATCCAGCTATCAAGCCAATATTATAACTTCATATGAGCATAGCTCTGACCTACTTGGAGGCTTAATGCCCAGGTTAAGGGGACCAAAGAGGATCTGTTGCACAACACAGCTCAAACATAGGTACCCAGCCTTGATGGTTCAAAATATATCACTTGGGGGCTCCCTTCTTGGTTTGAAGCGCCAGCATACTTTGGATTGCGCAATGGGAATCATGCGCTTATAAATCATTGGGTATATTATTTAAATCTTTCCAACATGGCTGGATTTTTTTATTGTTATTATGGATAACCAGTATTATGATGGAGGTTTTTAAAGTCGCTTCAGCGCAATGGCTATTATTTTATCAATGGATATAATTTATTCTACAATGGAGGGAATAGTCCCGAGTCGCTGCAGGCTTACGACCCGGCAGTTGGGGGCTACATTATTCAAATTGAGATTACATCAAATATGCAAGTCCCATGTCACTGCCAGCATGCACCATAGCACTTGGGGGCTAATGCAAGGTCATTTTTTGATCACCTTATTGAAGACCCGACTCATCACATTGTAATGAGCCGGCCCTTGGGGGCTACCAATTGCTCCTGTCAAAAATTTAAGGTACACAAGTTTTAATCCATTGTATTGAAGGATCCATTGCTCAGTTGGTAAAGCACAAAGCTCTTAACCTTGTGGACGTGGGTTCAAGTCCCATGATGGGAGTTACATCATATGATGTTATTTTCAATGAAGTATATATAAAGTCCCAGCTCAGTATTATCTTACTGAGCCGGCCCTTGGAGGCTACACGTTGCTGTTAAAGTCTACATGATCATATTTTCAAAGTCCCTGCTCATTATTTGCATAATGACCCGGCCCTTGGGGGCTACACTGGTTGAAGTTTTTATGAGCATCAGGCAATTACAAGTCCCAGGTTGCTGCAAGCATGACAACCCGGCACTTGGGGGCTACATATGTGGAATACTCAGTTCTGACTAAGTGATTGAGATGAACAACCTGGATTTCTTCAAGCTTGTGACATTCATATTGAAGCAATTCTTAAGTTGTTACTACGTTACCTTCTTAAGACTTGGGGGTTACAAGTGATGGGCATATAAGTATATTTTCAAAGCTGATGTTAACAAACAGTTATAACCCGGTGCCATCAATATTTATAAACCAGCAATTTTGGTAATGACAAACCGACAAGTTCTACATCCTTAAGCCGGCTGAAGATCAGATGATTATTTCAAGGACCAATATTTTTGTTAAGTATTGGGAGCTGAATCAAAGGAATTATTCTTCACAATATTTCTCTGTGACAAACCAATGTCAGCAAATTGATTATGAAGCTGGCCTGTTGACCCGGATTTTCTAGAAGAAGGAAATGACAAGGACTTAAGGATGATCTGAATCAGTTTAACATGGATAAATCCAAATTAAACAGGGGGCTAATGTCGGGGATATACCCCGCGGTATGACCCGACCAGAGTTATAACCCGGCTGGTACTTGGTAAACCGACATGAGTTAAATCAGATGATAACCCGGCAGGACTTAAGTCAGATGATAACCCGGCAGGAGTTAAGTCAGATGATAACCGGGCAGGTGTTAAGTCAGATGATAACCCGACAGGAGTTAAGTCAGATGATAACCCGACAGGTGTTAAGTCAGATGATAACCCGGCAGACAATCATAACCCGACAGACAATCATAACCCGACAGACATTCATAACCCGACAGACAGTCATAACTCGGCAGACAGTCATAACCCGGCTGACAGAGTCGCATGGGGTTAATAAGCCCGAGACGTTATGAAGCCCAAGACGGTAAGAAGCCCATGAAGAGAAGTCAGAATAGTTTAAGTCTTAATCCGAGTTGGACTCTACATGTAACCCGCCCCTTCAACATATATAAGGAGGGGCAGGGCACCCCAAGAGGGGGGAGAAAAACAATCGGAAGGGTTAGGGATAACTGGGAGAGCCGGTTTACGGCGACTCCCTCATGATGATAATGAAACCTAGCCACAAACAACATGTAGGGTTGTTACCGGATGATGTTTCCCGGGGCCCGAAGCTGTCTAAACCCTTGTCTTGTGTTGCGTCTCTCGATTCCGCCCAACCCCTCTCAAGCTACCACATAGATGCGTTGGCCTCACGACTAAGTCCTCACACTAGGACATCTGCCGTGACAATTCCACGACACAAAGTGAGTCGATCCTCATGCCAAGAACATGCGAGGACCTCAGGTCTAGGATATGGCATAGATATTGTACCTGAGACTAAAAGATGACAATATCTCACAGCGTCTCAAAGTGGGTTTGTCCGACTTGGTGATCTCCATCCCCGAGTCCATACTATCGGTTTAGCATCTCCATGCACATGAATTGTGAAACATAGTCATCAACCGACTTGTATACTAGTCAAGGATACGTGTCCGCATAACCTTATCAACTAGGGACCATTAGAACAATCACAATACATAGTTCCACAAACAAGTCACATACTTATTCATACATATCATTGATGATGTTCAAGCACAATACAAAAGATTCACGAATACATAGGGAAATATCATCATCACATGATTGCCTCCAGGGCATATCTCCAACAGTCTCTGATAGAGGCAAAGGTGTCCCGTCTTTCGATGAGATGATGAATATCGCTTTGGTGGAAGTCGACTTTGACGATCCGACTACGAACGTGCGAGGACGTCGCGCCTTAGCAATCGCTAAACCAACTCCGAGAGGTTATCGACCACGCCGGAGCACGATCAACCTGACCACGAGGGTCTGTTTCCTGCGAGCAAACGAAGAACAAGCAAGAAACTGAGATTGCAATCTGGATATTGCGAATATAAGATGAAAGCTTTATTGATCAAGGTGGAGTTCTGTGACGCCTTTGTCTGGTCGCTGAACACAAACGAAGTACGCGAAGTTGCAGCTATGGCGAACTTTTAATCTAAACAAAACCCAAAGTCTAAACGACGCCCTAAGGGCTGTATATATGGAGGAAGAGGGGGGAATTTCGTGGCCCTTGAGGAAGGGGTCCGAAACCAACCCTATCTCTTGTTTCCCCACACATACGGACTCTAAAAACAGCCTATACTTATGTATTTCGAAATTACATGGGTCTGGCCCAATAATAAGGTGACGCAGCACCTAGAATAGCCTCTGGACGAAAGTTATGAAGTAGCATCTTGTATATTTCGTCCAAGGCTTCATGCACGCATTATGGTGGCTTCAACGTCTTGAAATCATCACTTGTAACTCCGTTCTTGTTCCCCATGCGCATGCCATCATCTCCATGCTTGTTCTTGCTCCAATGTTCATCCTTCTCAAAGCTAGGCCCTTCATTTGTAAGCAAAACAAATGTATCCAATTTAGGCAGCATCATATTCTCATGAACATTAGAATCATTACCAAGAAACGAAAGTACCTGGTAATTTAATTGGCGTGCGCGAGCTCTAGTAATTGGTCCAGTATGTATAGCAGCAGGGACTGTGGGTGTAACAATGGTATTGATGTCCTCATCATCCTCCCCTTCTTGAAATGAAGTCGTCCTCGACGGAAGCTCATCTTCCTCACCCAAATAAGGCTTCAAATCTGCAATGTTAAAAGTGGGACTAACCCCAAAATCTGCAGGCAGCTCAAGTTTATATGCATTATCATTTATTTTCTCTAACACCTTAAAAGGACCATCAGCACGTGGCATTAGCTTTGATTTGCGCAAATCAGGAAATCTATCCTTACGCAAATGTAACCAAACAAGATCTCCAGGTGCAAACACAACATGTTTTCTACCCTTGTCTCCAGCAAGTTTATATTTAGCATTCATACGCTCAATGTTTTCCTTAGTTAACTCATGCATTTTTAAGATCAATTCAGCACGTTGTTTAGCATCAAAATTAACCTTCTCCGAAGATGGAAGAGGCAACAAATCAATAGGTGCACGAGGTAGGAAACCATACACAATTTCAAAAGGGCACATCTTAGTAGTAGAATGCAATGAACGATTATAAGCAAACTCAATATGAGGCAAGCATTCTTCCCACATTTTCTTATTATTCTTCAAAACAGCCCTAAGCATAGTAGACAATGTTCTATTGACTACTTCAGTTTGTCCATCAGTTTGGGGGTGACAAGTAGTACTAAAAAGCAGTTTAGTCCCCAACTTAGCCCATAAACATCTCCAAAAGTGGCTAAGAAATTTAGTATCACGATCGGAAACAATAGTATTTGGCACACCATGCAAGCGAATAATTTCACGAAAGAACAAATCAGCAACATTAACAGCATCATCGATTTTATGACATGGTATAAAGTGTGCCATTTTCGAGAATCTATCCACGACAACAAATATGCTATCCCTCCCCTTCTTTGTTTGAGGTAAACCTAAAACAAAGTCCATAGATATATCCTCCCAAGGAACACTAGGTACAGGCAAAGGCATATATAAACCATGAGGATTGAGTCGTGACTTAGCTTTTTGACATGTAGTGCAGCGAGCAACAAAACGCTCAACATCCCGTCTCATCTTTGGCCAAAAGAAATGTGTAGCAAGTACGTCCTCTGTCTTCTTCACGCCAAAGTGTCCCATTAATCCTCCTCCATGCGCCTCCTGCAACAACAAAAGACCAAGAGAGCTAGCTGGAATGCATAGCTTGTTAGCACGAAACACAAATCCATCATTAACGACAAACTTGTTCCAGGTTCTTCCTTCTTTACAATTCTGCAATACATCTTTAAAATCAGCACATGCACATATTGATCTTTGATGGTCTCCAAACCAAATATTTTGAAGTCAAGTTGTGAAAGCATAGTATAGTGACGAGACAATGCATCAGCAATAACATTTTCTTTACCCTTCTTGTGTTTAGTGACATAAGGGAAAGTTTCAATGAATTCAACCCATTTAGCATGTCTACGATTCAGTTTAGCTTGACTTTTAATATGTTTCAAAGATTCATGATCAGAATGTATAACAAATTCTTTGGGCCATAAATAATGTTGCCATGTTTCTAAAGTCCGAACAAGAGCATATAGTTCTTTATCATAAGTAGAATAATTCAGACTAGGCCCACTCAATTTTTTGAGAAAAGTATGCAACAGGTTTGCCATCTTGTAATAACACACCTCCTAATCCAATGCCACTAGCATCACATTCAAGCTCAAAAGTCTTATTAAAATCAGGAAGTTGGAGTAAAGGAGCATGTGTCAACTTATCTTTCAATACCGTGAAGGCTTCTTCCTGTGCGGTACCCCAAACAAAAGGCACATCCTTCTTTGTAAGCTCGTTGAGAGGTGCAGCAATGGTGCTAAAATCTCTCACAAAACGCCTATAGAAACCAGCGAGTCCAAGAAAACTCCGCACTTGTGTGACCGTTTTGGGCTGCGGCCAACTCTCAATAGCTTCAATCTTGGCTTTATCAACTTCAATTCCCTGTGGAGTAACAACATAGCCAAGAAAAGATACTCGGTCGGTGCAAAAGGTGCACTTCCCAAGGTTACCAAACAAACGTGCATCACGTAGAGCAATAAAAACAGCACGTAAATGTTTCAAATGTTCTTCAAAAGATTTGCTATAAATCAGTATATCATAAAAATAGACTACCACAAATCGTCCAATGAAAGCACGTAAAACTTCGTTCATTAGTCTCATGAAAGTACTAGGTGCATTAGTTAACCCAAAAGGCATGACTAACCAATCATATAAACCAAACTTAGTTTTAAATGCAGTTTTCCATTCATCTCCCAATTTCATACGAATTTGATGGTATCCACTACGCAAATCAACTTTGGAGAATATTGTAGAGCCACTCAATTCATCAAGCATATCATCTAGCCTAGGAATAGGATGACGATAACGAATAGTAATATTATTAATGCCTCTACAATCAACACACATACGCGACGTACCATCCTTTTTAGGCACGAGTATAATAGGAACAGCACAAGGACTAAGAGATTCGCGTATATAACCTTTGTCGAGCAGCTCCTGTACTTGACGCATAATCTCCTTCATCTCCTCTGGATTGGTACGGTATGGTGCACGGTTGGGTAGCGATGCACCGGGAATTAAGTCAATTTGATGCTCAATCCCTCGAATAGGTGGTAATCCCGGTGGCACGTCTTGTGGGAAGACGTCAGCGAACTCCTGCAAAATGTTAGTGACAGCAGGGGGCAAAGAGGAAGGCACGTCCTCGAATGAAAATAATGCCTCTTTGCACACAAAAGCATAGCAAACAGATTTGCTGAAATCTAGTTCATCAATATCAGATTTTGTGGCAAGTAAACATGCACTTTTCAATTTAATTTCAGAAACAACACTAGATGGTTTAGTATTAGGTTTCATTTGTTGCTCAAATTCCTTTGCCACAATCTGATTTTCACTCTTATTTTTCTCCTGTTTTGCTTTATTAGCTCTATTAATGTCATCTTTCAAAATGGAATCAGGAGTCATAGGAAGCAAAGTAATATTTTTATCCTTATGAACAAGAGTATACTGATTGTTTCTACCATGGTGTACAGAATTTTTATCAAATTGCCATGGTCTACCTAGTAATAAGGAACATGCTTGCATGGGTACCACATCACAATCAACATAATCAGCATATGTAGAGATACTAAAATGCACACGAACAGTACGCGTTACCTTAACCTTGCCGCTGTTGTTGAACCATTGGATGTAGTAAGGATGTGGATGTGGTCTTGTGGTGAGAGATAGCTTCTCCACCATCTCCATGCTAGCCAAGTTGTTACAGCTCCCTCCATCTATGATGACGCGAACAGAACGTTCCTTCACAACTCCCTTTGTATGGAACAAATTATGCCTCTGATTTTGCTCTGCTTGTGTGACCTGCACACTCAAAACACGTTGAGCAACTAAACATTCATACCTGTCAGCGTCTTCAGGAGCCATGTATTGCGTCTCATTTGCAGAATCATCTCCACCATGTTCTTCACGTGTAATAAGAGCCAAAGTCTCCTCATCATAGTCACTAGCGGACTCATACCCACCATCCTCAGTAGCAATCATGACACGCTGAGATTTGCATTCTCTCGCAAAATGTCCTCTTCCCTTACAACGACGACAAATAATATCACTTGTGTGCCCTGTCGATGCCATGGAAGAAGAAGAGCGCTGCGCAGGCCCGGCAGGTGTGCTCTTGGCAGAGAGTGGTGGTTGTGCCTGCTTTCTTGTATCACGGCTGGAGGTGGCACCTGATGGAGGTGATGGTGAAGTGGAAGTAGAAGATGCACGCGGTGTCCATGATGAAGGTCGACCTGCAGAAAAGTTAGTTCGCGCCAATGGCTGTCGATCCTGCACTTCACGTTCAGCTTTACAAGCAAGATGGAATAAACGAGTGATATTATTATAATCCTTATACTCTAGAATGGTCTGAATCTCTTTATTTAATCCACCCATAAAACGTGCAAGCATAGCTTCATTCTCCTCAACAATACCACATCTAATCATGCCAGTTTGTAATTCCTGATAATATTCTTCTACAGAATTTTTCCCTTGTCTTAAACGCTGCAATTTTTGAAGTAATTCACGTTGATAATATGGTGGAACCCAACGAGTACGCATAGCAGTTTTCAAAGCAGCCCAAGTAGCTGGAACAAGATATAATCTACAATGTTCAGACCACCAAACACATGCAAAGCTAGTGAAAGCACAAACAGCAGCAGGAACACGTCTCTCCTCAGGATATTGTAAACATGTAAATCGTTGTTCAGTTTCTAACTCCCAAGTAAGATATATATCAGGAACATATCTACCCTCAAATGGTGGAATATTCAATTTCAGTTTAGGGAGATGGTCATGATCTCGTACCTGAGGTGGTGGTGCCGGCCTACCGTTGCGAATATATACCTGAGGTCGACCTGCTGGTGGTGGTGCTGGTGGCTGGACGTAGTTCTGATTTTGATCAACCTCATCCTCATAATCGCCCGCATAATCGTCATCCTCCTCAGCCGCCGCAGGAGCAGGAGCCAAAGAAGCATCAACAGTAGGGACAGCAGCACCCGAATTTTGACCAATCTCAATTGGAACGCGCTGTGCCCGTCCCACTTGATTTGGAAGGCGGCGTTGGAGATGTGGATGTTGTGGTTGTAGAGGTGCGACATGTGCAGCCGGTGGTGGTTGGGGAAGACGCTTGAGTAATTCAGTAAACTTGTTATCCAGCTTTGTCTCAAACGACTTCTCCACGGCATCTATCTTCTCCATAGCCTCTTCAAATCTGTTTAGCACATCTCCCACCTGGCCACTCATCATTTGCTGAAATTTATCATGCAACTCCTTGTTCGTCATGTTCGCCCAATCAGTCTCATCGGCTTGTGAACCTGCCATGGTTAGCAGCAATAGAAACACAAAAGAATATGATCCTGCAGACTACTAGAAGTGGTGGTGATGGTGGTGTGTCACAAAACCTTCAAGCGAATCTCAAATTCTTACCAGTTCTTACCCAGCAGCAGGTGGTGATCGGCAACCGTTGTAGTCAAAAACTCTCAAAGCTTGGATATAGCGATTACCAGGGAGAGTCAAACGCACGATGTAGACTTATGTGGAGCTGGGAAGGCTTATAATATGGTAGCAAAATGGTAAGCAATAATCAATTCAGAGATGCAAAGTTGAATAAACGCTCAACGACGGTACTGTGCTGGTCCTAGGCTAGACCGTGCTAGAGACGCGAGCCTAGAACACTAACAAAATCACGGCGCTGCACGTAAACAAGGGAAAAGCACACTCTGGAATTTTTTTTTCGCTCTTTTTTTTTGCGCTCTTTTTTTTTCCGAGACCTACTCAGGCAAGGAAACACGAAACGGAAAATATATGGATCTCTAAAACCAACCGAATATGAAAAGAACTCGGATTGGTGGTGGATATATGGCGGTAGGATATGGCAGCGGTGGTGGTATATGGTAGCGGTAGTGGTATATGGATACGGATCGGTGGTGGTATATGGATACGGATTGGTGGTGGTATATGGATACGGATGCAAAGCGGTGGCGGATAAGCAATGGTGGTAGATGGCAAGGCGATGATGATGGTGCGGCGGCGGCGTGACAACTTATGACCAGAACTCGAAACTCTAAAAGACTAGGCTCTAAGACCAGCAACTTGACACGACGATGCAACCGCAAATTCAACAAAGCAAAAACCCTAAAAAGATTATGCAAAGGCTCAGATTGGTTCGGATATGATGAACTAACCCTAATTTTTTTTGTGGCTTTTTCGTGGACTGTAGGTATGAAGAACAGACTCGATCTAAACTATGAAAAACTGTAAAATCTCACCGAGCAACCTGGAAATTTGATACCACTTGATAGAGGCAAAGGTGTCCCGTCTTTCGATGAGATGATGGATATCGCTTTGGTGGAAGTCGACTTTGACGATCCGACTACGAACGTGCGAGGACGTCGCGCCTTAGCAATCGCTAAACCAACTCCGAGAGGTTATCGACCACGCCGGAGCACGATCAACCTGACCACGAGGGTCTGTTTCCTGCGAGCAAACGAAGAACAAGCAAGAAACTGAGATTGCAATCTGGATATTGCGAATATAAGATGAAAGCTTTATTGATCAAGGTGGAGTTCTGTGACGCCTTTGTCTGGTCGCTGAACACAAACGAAGTACGCGAAGTTGCAGCTATGGCGAACTTTTAATCTAAACAAAACCCAAAGTCTAAACGACGCCCTAAGGGCTGTATATATGGAGGAAGAGGGGGGAATTTCGTGGCCCTTGAGGAAGGGGTCCGAAACCAACCCTATCTCTTGTTTCCCCACACATACGGACTCTAAAAACAGCCTATACTTATGTATTTCGAAATTACATGGGTCTGGCCCAATAATAAGGTGACGCAGCACCTAGAATAGCCTCTGGACGAAAGTTATGAAGTAGCATCTTGTATATTTCGTCCAAGGCTTCATGCACGCATTATGGTGGCTTCAACGTCTTGAAATCATCACTTGTAACTCCGTTCTTGTTCCCCATGCGCATGCCATCATCTCCATGCTTGTTCTTGCTCCAATGTTCATCCTTCTCAAAGCTAGGCCCTTCATTTGTAAGCAAAACAAATGTATCCAATTTAGGCAGCATCATATTCTCATGAACATTAGAATCATTACCAAGAAACGAAAGTACCTGGTAATTTAATTGGCGTGCGCGAGCTCTAGTAATTGGTCCAGTATGTATAGCAGCAGGGACTGTGGGTGTAACAATGGTATTGATGTCCTCATCATCCTCCCCTTCTTGAAATGAAGTCGTCCTCGACGGAAGCTCATCTTCCTCACCCAAATAAGGCTTCAAATCTGCAATTATAAAAGTGGGACTAACCCCAAAATCTGCAGGCAGCTCAAGTTTATATGCATTATCATTTATTTTCTCTAACACCTTAAAAGGACCATCAGCACGTGGCATTAGCTTTGATTTGCGCAAATGTAACCAAACAAGATCTCCAGGTGCAAACACAACATGTTTTCTACCCTTATCTCCAGCAAGTTTATATTTAGCATTCATACGCTCAATGTTTTCCTTAGTTAACTCATGCATTTTTAAGATCAATTCAGCACGTTGTTTAGCATCAAAATTAACCTTCTCCGAAGATGGAAGAGGCAACAAATCAATAGGTGCACGAGGTAGGAAACCATACACAATTTCAAAAGGGCACATCTTAGTAGTAGAATGCAATGAACGATTATAAGCAAACTCAATATGAGGCAAGCATTCTTCCCACATTTTCTTATTATTCTTCAAAACAGCCCTAAGCATAGTAGACAATGTTCTATTGACTACTTCAGTTTGTCCATCAGTTTGGGGGTGACAAGTAGTACTAAAAAGCAGTTTAGTCCCCAACTTAGCCCATAAACATCTCCAAAAGTGGCTAAGAAATTTAGTAT
>NC_057802.1:241999413-242027514 GCF_018294505.1 Triticum aestivum | reverse complement strand
GCGAACAGAACGTTCCTTCACAACTCCCTTTGTATGGAACAAATTATGCCTCTGATTTTGCTCTGCTTGTGTGACCTGCACACTCAAAACACGTTGAGCAACTAAACATTCATACCTGTCAGCGTCTTCAGGAGCCATGTATTGCGTCTCATTTGCAGAATCATCTCCACCATGTTCTTCACGTGTAATAAGAGCCAAAGTCTCCTCATCATAGTCACTAGCGGACTCATACCCACCATCCTCAGTAGCAATCATGACACGCTGAGATTTGCATTCTCTCGCAAAATGTCCTCTTCCCTTACAACGACGACAAATAATATCACTTGTGTGCCCTGTCGATGCCATGGAAGAAGAAGAGCTCTGCGCAGGCCCGGCAGGCGTGCTCTTGGCAGAGAGTGGTGGTTGTGCCTGCTTTCTTGTATCACGGCTGGAGGTGGCACCTGATGGAGGTGATGGTGAAGTGGAAGTAGAAGATGCACGCGGTGTCCATGATGAAGGTCGACCTGCAGAAAAGTTAGTTCGCGCCAATGGCTGTCGATCCTGCACTTCACGTTCAGCTTTACAAGCAAGATGGAATAAATGAGTGATATTATTATAATCCTTATACTCTAGAATGGTCTGAATCTCTTTATTTAATCCACCCATAAAACGTGCAAGCATAGCTTCATTCTCCTCAACAATACCACATCTAATCATGCCAGTTTGTAATTCCTGATAATATTCTTCTACAGAATTTTTCCCTTGTCTTAAACGCTGCAATTTTTGAAGTAATTCACGTTGATAATATGGTGGAACCCAACGAGTACGCATAGCAGTTTTCAAAGCAGCCCAAGTAGCTGGAACAGGATATAATCTACAATGTTCAGACCACCAAACACATGCAAAGCTAGTGAAAGCACAAACAGCAGCAGGAACACGTCTGTCCTCAGGATATTGTAAACATGTAAATCGTTGTTCAGTTTCTAACTCCCAAGTAAGATATATATCAGGAACATATCTACCCTCAAATGGTGGAATATTCAATTTCAGTTTGGGGAGATGGTCATGATCTCGTACCTGAGGTGGTGGTGCCGGCCTACCGTTGCGAATATATACCTGAGGTCGACCTGCTGGTGGTGGTGCTGGTGGCTGCACGTAGTTCTGATTTTGATCAACCTCATCCTCATAATCGCCCGCATAATCGTCATCCTCCTCAGCCGCCGCAGGAGCAGGAGCCAAAGAAGCATCAACAGTAGGTGCAGCAGCACCCGAATTTTGACCAATCTCAATTGGAACGCGCTGTGCCCGTCCCACTTGATTTGGAAGGCGGCGTTGGAGATGTGGTTGTTGTTGTTGTAGAGGTGCGACATGTGCAGCCGGTGGTGGTTGGGGAAGACGCTTGAGTAATTCAGTAAACTTGTTATCCAGCTTTGTCTCAAACGACTTCTCCACGGCATCTATCTTCTCCATAGCCTCTTCAAATCTGTTTAGCACAACTCCCACCTGGCCACTCATCATTTGCTGAAATTTATCATGCAACTCCTTGTTCGTCATGTTCTCCCAATCAGTCTCATCGGCTTCTGAACCTGCCATGGTTAGTAGCAATAGAAACACAAAAGAATATGATCCTGCAGACTACTAGAAGTGGTGGTGATGGTGGTGTGTCACAAAACCTTCAAGCGAATCTCAAATTCTTACCAGTTCTTACCCAGCAGCAGGTGGTGATCGGCAACCGTTGTAGTCAAAAACTCTCAAAGCTTGGATATAGCGATTACCAGGGAGAGTCAAACGCACGATGTAGACTTATGTGGAGCTGGGAAGGCTTATAATATGGTAGCAAAATGGTAAGCAATAATCAATTCAGAGATGCAAAGTTGAATAACGCTCAACGACGGTACTGTGCTGGTCCTAGGCTAGACCGTGCTAGAGACGCGAGCCTAGAACACTAACAAAATCACGGCGCTGCACGTAAACAAGGGAAAAGCACACTCTGGAAAATTTTTTTTCGCTCTTTTTTTTTGCGCTCCTCTTTTTTTTTTGCGAAAAATCACTATAATGGCGAGTGTCTCAAAACTCTTCCCAGTTCAAACTGACAGGATGGGCACAAAATTTTTTGACTATTTTTTTTTCGGAAATCAGGGTAGCGACGACGAAAAAGTGCGACAAAAAATCACTATGATGGCGAGTGTCTCAAAACACTACCCGGGGCCTAAAAATAGGATAGGGAAAAATATTTTTGGTTGCCGAAATTTTGGCCTAAAAACTGCCGGGGGGTCTCCAGACTTTTTTTTTCCCGAGACCTACTCAGGCAAGGAAACACGAAACGGAAAATATATGGATCTCTAAAACCAACCGAATATGAAAAGAACTCGGATTGGTGGTGGATATATGTCGGTAGGATATGGCAGCGGTGGTGGTATATGGTAGCGGTAGTGGTATATGGTAGCGGTAGTGGTATATGGATACGGATCGGTGGTGGTATATGGATACGGATTGGTGGTGGTATATGGATACGGAGTCAAAGCGGTGGCGGATAAGCAATGGTGGTAGATGGCAAGGCGATGACGATGGTGCGGCGGCGGCGTGACAACTTATGACCAGAACTCGAAACTCTAAAAGACTAGACTCTAAGACCAGCAACTTGACACGACGATGCAACCGCAAATTCAACAAAGCAAAAACCCTAAAAAGATTATGCAAAGGCTCAGATTGGTTCGGATATGATGAACTAACCCTAATTTTTTTTGTGGCTTTTTCGTGGACTGTAGGTATGAAGAACAGACTCGATCTAAACTACGAAAAACTGTAAAATCTCACCGAGCAACCTGGAAATCTGATACCACTTGATAGAGGCAAAGGTGTCCCGTCTTTCGATGAGATGATGAATATCGCTTTGGTGGAAGTCGACTTTGACGATCCGACTACGAACGTGCGAGGACGTCGCGCCTTAGCAATCGCTAAACCAACTCCGAGAGGTTATCGACCACGCCGGAGCACGATCAACCTGACCACGAGGGTCTGTTTCCTGCGAGCAAACGAAGAACAAGCAAGAAACTGAGATTGCAATCTGGATATTGCGAATATAAGATGAAAGCTTTATTGATCAAGGTGGAGTTCTGTGACGCCTTTGTCTGGTCGCTGAACACAAACGAAGTACGCGAAGTTGCAGCTATGGCGAACTTTTAATCTAAACAAAACCCAAAGTCTAAACGACGCCCTAAGGGCTGTATATATGGAGGAAGAGGGGGGAATTTCGTGGCCCTTGAGGAAGGGGTCCGAAACCAACCCTATCTCTTGTTTCCCCACACATACGGACTCTAAAAACAGCCTATACTTATGTATTTCGAAATTACATTGGTTTGGCCCAATAATAAGGTGACGCAGCACCTAGAATAGCCTCTGGACGAAAGTTATGAAGTAGCATCTTGTATATTTCGTCCAAGGCTTCATGCACGCATTATGGTGGCTTCAACGTCTTGAAATCATCACTTGTAACTCCGTTCTTGTTCCCCATGCGCATGCCATCATCTCCATGCTTGTTCTTGCTCCAATGTTCATCCTTCTCAAAGCTAGGCCCTTCATTTGTAAGCAAAACAAATGTATCCAATTTAGGCAGCATCATATTCTCATGAACATTAGAATCATTACCAAGAAACGAAAGTACCTGGTAATTTAATTGGCGTGCGCGAGCTCTAGTAATTGGTCCAGTATGTATAGCAGCAGGGACTGTGGGTGTAACAATGGTATTGATGTCCTCATCAGTCTCCCACTTGCACTAGAGTCAATCATTTAGGCATCGTATGCCCATGGAACTCATGTGCGCCTCATGCTTCGGCCGTGGGAGAGGCTTCGTCAATCGATCAACAACATTTGCATCTGTGTGTACCTTGCATATGTTTACATCACCTCTCTCGACTATGATACGTCCATTTTGCATCATGCTTTTATATCAATATTTATTGCATTATGGGCTGTTATTACACATTATGTCATAATAGTTATGCCTATTCTCTCTTATTTTACAAGGTTTACATAGGGAGGGAGAATGCCGGCAGCTGGAATTCTGGGCTGGAAAAGGAGCAAATATTAGAGACCTATTCTGCACAACTGCAAAAGTCCTGAAACTCCACGAAAGTTATTTTTGGAAATAATAAAAAATACTAAGCGGAAGAAATACCAGAGGGGGCCCACACCCTGGCCACGAGGGTGGGGAGCGCGCCCTAACCCCCTGGGCGCGCCCCCTGCCTCGTTGGCCCTCCGGTGCCCATCTTCTGCTATATGAAGTCTTCCGTCAGAAGAAAAATTAGAAGCAAGCTTTCGGGATGAGACTCCGCCGCCACGAGGCGGAACCTTGGCGGAACCAATCTAGGGCTCCGGCAGAGCTGTTCTGCCGGGGACACTTCCCTCCGGGAGGGGGAAATCATCGCCATCGTCATCACCAATGCTCCTCTCATCAGGAGAGGGCAATCTCCATCAACATCTTCACCAGCACCATCTCCTCTCAAACCCTAGTTCATCTCTTGTATCCAATTCTTGTCTCCAAGTCTGGGATTGGTACCTGTAGGTTGCTAGTAGTGTTGATTACTCCTTGTAGTTGATGCTAGTTGGTTTATTTGGTGGAAGATCGTATGTTCATATCCTATATGCATATTAATACTCCTCTGATTATGAACATGAATATGCTTTGTGAGTAGTTACGTTTGTTCCTGAGGACATGGGAGAAGTCTTGCTATTAGTAGTCATGTGAATTTGGTATTCGTTCGATATTTTGATGAGATGTATGTTGTCTCTCCTCTACTGGTGTTATGTGAACGTCGCCTACATGACACTTCACCATTGTTTGGGCCTAGAGGAAGGCATTGGGAAGTAATAAGTAGATGATGGGTTGCTAGAGTGACAGAAGCTTAAACCCTAGTTTATGCGTTGCTTCGTAAGGGGCTGATTTGGATCCATATGTTTCATGCTATGGTTAGGTTTACCTTAATACTTCTTTTGTAGTTGCGGATGCTTGCAATAGGGGTTAATCATAAGTGGGATGCTTGTCCAAGTAAGGACAACACCCAAGCACCGGTCCACCCACATATCAAATTATCAAAGTACCGAACGCGAATCATATGAACGTGATGAAAACTAGCTTGACGATAATTCCCATGTGTCCTCGGGAGCGTTTTTCTCCATATAAGAAATTGTCCAGGCTTGTCCTTTGCTACAAAAAGGATTGGGCCAACTTGCTGCACTTTATTTACTTTTGTTACTTGTTGCTCGTTACAAATTATCTTATCACAAAACTATCTGTTACCTATAATTTCAGTGCTTGCAGAGAATACCTTGCTGAAAACCGCTTATCATTTCCTTCCGATCCTCGTTGGGTTCGACACTCTTACTTATCGAAAGGACTATGATGGATCCCCTATACTTGTGGGTCATCAGACTATGTCGCGAAGGTTGAAATGCCTAAGTATGTGTTGGGTTTTATGATGGTTCCGTGGTTCCTTGACTTGCGCGATAGCACCACTTTTATCACAACAGAGGTCCAAAGGATTGGACGCACTCTGAACCACACCAAGATCAGAAATAAAATCCTTCACCCAAACACCTTCTTTTGGAGATTCATAAGCCGCAATGTACTCGGCCTCTGTTGTAGAATTAGCTACCGTATATTGCTTGGAATTCCTCCAGCTCACTGCTCCTCCGTTCAGAATGAACACAAACCTAGATTGCGATCGACTGTCATCCCTATCCGTTTGGAAACTAGCATCAGTGTAACTCTTTACAACGAGCTCATCCTCACCTCCATAAACCTGGAAGATATCCTTAGTCCTTCTCAAGTACTTAAGGATATTCTAAACCGCTGGCCAGTGACTCTCACCTGGATCAGCGTGGTATCTGCCCACCATGGTGAGAGCAAAGCTAACATCAGGATGAGTGCATACCATAGCATACATGATGGATCCAACAGCCTAAGCATACAGAATCCCATCCATGCGTCTTCACTCATCAGAAGTCGAAGGACTCTGAGTCTTGCTAGGACTAATGCCATGTGACATGGGCAAGAAACCCTTCTTGGCATCTTGCATGTTGAACCTCTTCAACACCTTGTCAATATATGCACTCTGGATTAATCCAATAAGCCTTCTCGATCTATCTCTATAGATCTTGATTCCCAAAATATAAGCTGCTTCTCCCAAGTCCTTCATCGAAAAACTATTTTTCAATGATTCCTTGATAGATTCAAGGATTCGAACATCATTTCCAATCAACAATATATCATCCACATACAAGATCAGAAATGCAACTGAGCTCCCACTCACCTTCTTGAATACACAATGATCACAGTCGTTCTTGATGAAGCCAAACTCTTTGATCGCTTCATTAAAATGAATGTTCCAATTCCGAGATGCTTGCCTCAATCCATAAATGGATCTTTGAAGCTTGCATACCATGCTAGACTTCTTTGGATTGACAAAACCCTCGAGTTATGTCATATACACATCCTCGGTTAAATTTCCATTAAAGAAAGTCGTTTTGACATCCATCTGCCATATCTCATAGTCGAAATATGCTGCTATAGCAAGAATGATCTAAATTGATTTAGGCAACACTACCGATGAGTAAGTCTCATCGTAGTCAATCCTTGAACTTGTCGATAACCTTTAGCGGCAAGTCGAGCCTTATGGAATGTGACATTTCCGTCCATATCAGTTTTCTTCTCAAAGATCCATTTGCACTCAATGGGTTGAACACCATCTGGCAGATGAACCAAGTTCCATACTTGATTATCATCCATGGACTTTAATTCGGATCTCATGGCTTCAAGCCATAACTCGGAATCGGGGCTCTCCATCGCTTCCGCATACGTAGTCGGGTCGTTGTTCTCCAAGAACAACACATTGCAGTCGTGCATATTGCGGAACCTTTCCGACCTCCGTGGAACCGGCGTCGACTCCACTACGGGTTCCCTGAGTAACTCCGGTGTGATCGAATCACCTACCAGAACGTCCCCGTGTCGTTCTCGAAATTCTTCGAGTCGAACCATCCTCCCACTAGCTTTTTGATTAAGAAACTCTTTCTCAAGGAAAACACCATGCCGAGCGACAAACACTTTGCCCTCTTCACGGTTGTAGAAGTAATACCCCAAGGTTTCCCTTGGATATCCCATGAATATGCACTTGTCTGATTTGGGTGTGAGCTTGTCCGACTGGAGTCGCTTGACATATGCTTCACATTCCCAAACTTTCAGAAAAGACAAACTATGACTCTTCGCAGTCCATATCTCATATGGTGTCTTATATACGGACTTAGATGGTACCATGTTTAGTGTGAAAGCTTCAGTTTCTAGAGCGTATCCCCAGAATGACAAGGGCAAATCTGACTGACTCACCATTGATCGGACCATGTCCAACAGAGTCCGATTCCTCCACTCCGACACGCCATTTCTCCGTGGCATACCCGGAGGAGTCAGTTGTGGAACTACTCCACGACTCTTCAGATGATCATCAAACTCCTGGCTCATATACTCACCACCACAATCAGATCGTAGAAGTTTGATTCTCTTACCGAGTTGATTTTCCACTTTGTTTTGAAACTCCTTGAACTTTCCAAAAGTTTCCGACTTGTGCCTCATCAAGTAGACATATCCATATCTACTCAAGTCACCGGTAAAAGTCATGAAGTATTGGAAACCACCTCTGGTTGTCGTGCTCATTGGCCCATATACATCAGTATGTATAAGTTCCAACATCTCGGACGCCCTCTCGCAACTCTTTGCAAAATGAGTCTTAGTCATCTTGCCGAGTAAACAAGACTCGCATGTCTCGAATGATTCAATATCAAACGAAGTTAGAATTCCACCATCATGGAGCTTCTTCATGCACTTTTGACTAATGTGTCCTAGTCGACAATGCCAGATGTAAGTCGGATTTATCTCATTAGGCTTATGCCTCTTGGCATTTATGATATAGACTGACTCACCTTCAAGATCTAGGATAAATAACCCATTCACAACGGGTGCAAAGCCGTGAAACATATTATTCAAGTAAATAGAACAACCATTGTACTTAATACTGAATTCATAACCTTGTCTCATCAAACACGAGGCAGATATAATGTTTCGATTCAAAGCAGGAACATAATAACAATTATCAAGTTCCATTACAAATCTTGAAGGTAAATTAAGCTGCATAGTGCCGACAGCCAATGTAGCAACTCTTGCTTTATTCCCGACGCGAATATCAACCTCTCCTCTTGTGACATTCCTAGTTCTTCTTAGCCCCTACATCGAGTTGCATATGTGAACAACCGATCCGTTATCTGATACGTCTCCAACGTATCTATAATTTTTGATTGTTCCATGCTATTATATTATCAATCTTGGATGTTTTATATGCATTTATATGCTATTTTATATGATTTTTGGGACTAACGTATTAACCTAGAGCCCAGTGCCAGTTTATCTTTTTTCCTTGTTTTTGAGTATCGCAGAAAAGGAAAACCAAACGGAGTCCAATTGACCTGAAAATTGACGAAGATTATTTTTGGAGCAGAAGAAGCCCACAGAGTCTCGGAGATGGGCCAGAAGAGTCCCGAGGCCCCCACGAGGGTGGGGGGCGCTCCCTACCCCCCTGGGCGCACCCCCTACCTCGTGGCCGCCTCGGAGACCCCCCTGACTTGTTCCCGACGCCAACACCTCTTTATACCCAAACTTCTAGAACATAACCTAGATCGGTAGTTCCGCCGCCGCAAGCCTCTGTAGCCACCAAAAACCAATCGGGACCTTGTTCCGGCACCCTGCCGGAGGGGGGATCCATCACCGGTGGCCATCTTCATCATCCCGGCGCTCTCCATGACGAGGAGGGAGTAGTTCACCCTCGGGGCTGAGGGTATGTACCAGTAGCTATGTGTTTGATCTCTCTCTCTCTCTCTCGTGTTCTTGATTTGGCACGATCTTGATGTACCGCGAGCTTTGCTATTGTAGTTGGATCTTATGATGTTTCTCCCCCTCTACTCTCTTGTAATGGATTGAGTTTTCCCTTTGAAGTTATCTTATCGGATTGAGTCTTTAAGGATTTGAGAACACTTGATGTATGTCTTGCATGTGCTTATCTGTGGTGACAATGGGATATTCACGTGATCTACTTGATGTATGTTTTGGTGATCAACTTGCGGGTTCAGTGACCTTGTGAACTTATGCATAGGGGTTGGCACATGTTTTCGTCTTGACTCTCCGGTAGAAACTTTGAGGCACTCTTTGAAGTACTTTGTGTTGGTTTGAATAGATGAATCTGAGATTGTGTGATGCATATCATATAATCATACCCACGGATACTTGAGGTGACATTGGAGTATCTAGGTGACATTAGGGTTTTGGTTGATTTGTGTCTTAAGGTGTTATTCTAGTACGAACTCTAGGATAGATCGAACGGAAAGAATAGCTTCGTGTTATTTTACTACTGACTCTTGAATAGATCGATCAGAAAGGATAACTTTGAGGTGGTTTCGTACCCTACAATAATCTCTTCGTTTGTTCTCCGCTGTTAGTGACTTTGGAGTGACTCTTTGTTGCATGTTGAGGGATAGTTATATGATCCAATTATGTTATTATTGTTGAGAGAACTTGCACTAGTGAAAGTATGAACCTTAGGCCTTGTTTCCTAGCATTGCAATACCGTTTACGCTCACTTTTATCGCTTGCTACCTTGCTGTTTTTATATTTTCAGATTACAAAAACCTATATCTACCATCCATATTGCACTTGTATCACCGTCTCTTCGCTGAACTAGTGCACCTATACAATTTACCATTGTATTGGGTGTGTTGGGGACACAAGAGACTCTTTGTTATTTGGTTGCAGGGTTGTTTGAGAGAGACCATCTTCAACCTACGCCTCCAACGGATTGATAAACCTTAGGTCATCCACTTGAGGGAAATTTGCTACTGTCCTACAAACCTCTGCACTTGGAGGCCCAACAACGTCTACAAGAAGAAGTTGTGTAGTAGACATCAAGCTCATTTCTGGCGCCGTTGCCAGGGAGGTGAGTGCTTGAAGGTATATCTTTAGATCTTGCAATCGAATCTTTTAGTTTCTTGTTTTATCACTAGTTTAGTTTATAAAAGAAAACTACAAAAAAATGGAATTAAGGTTGCCTCATATGCTTCATCTTTTTAATGTCTTTCGTGAAAATGATGGGAAGGAAAATTGTGCTCAAGTACTAGAAGAAGAATTACATAAAATGTTGGGCACTAAATATTTGAATGATGAGCATGATTGCAATGTTGCTAGTATGAATTCCTTGAATATCCATGATGCTAATGATATGCAAAGCCACAAGCTTGGGGATGCTATGTTTGATGAAGATGATATGTTTAGTCCCCCAAGTTTTGATGAGCAAATTTATTATGATGAAAGCATGCCTCCTATTTATGATGATTATTGTGATGACACGTATGCTATAAAGAATAAACATAACCATGAATCTTGTCATCATGATTTTAATTTTCAATTGGATTATGCTTCACATGATAGTTATTTTGTTGAGTTTGCTCCCACTACTGTTGATGAGAATAAGTTTGTTTACGTGGAGAGCAGCAAAATTCCTATGCTTGTAGATCATGAAAAGAATGCTTTATGTGATGGTTATATTGTTGAATTCATTCATGATCCTACTGAAAATTATTATGAGGGAGGATTATATGCTTGTAGGAATTGCAATAATACCAAGTTTCCTCTCTATGTGCTTAGAATCTTGAAGTTATGCTTGTTTTGCTTTCCTATGCTAGTTGATTCTTGTTCTCATAAATTGTTTGCTCACAAAATACCTATGCATAGGAAGTGGGTTAGACTTAAATGTGCTATTCATATTCTTCATGATGCTCTCTTTATGTTTCAATTCTTATCTTTGATGTGAGCATCATTGAAATCATCATGCCTAGCTAGGGGCGTTAAACGTTAGCGCTTGTTGGGAGACAACCCAATTGTATTTTTGTTCTTTGATTTTTGCTCATGTCTAGTAATAAATAATTCATCTAGCCTCTTCTTAGATGTGGTTTTATGTTTTAATTAGTGTTTTTGCCAAGTAGAACCTTTGGGAAGACTTGGGTGAAGTCTTTGCGATCTTGCTGTAAAAACAGAAACTTTTGCGCTCACGAGATTAGATGCCATTTTTTACTGGAGAGTGATTTTAGGTAGATTCTTTTTGCAGATGATTAACATACAAATTCCTCAGGTCCACCAATTTATTTCAGAATTTCTGGAGTTCCAGAAGTATTTGTTTAAGTCAGATTACTATAGACTGTTCTGTTTTTGACAGATTCTGTTTTCTATGTGTTGTTTGCTTATTTTGATGAATCTATGAGAAGTATCGGAGGGTATGAACCATAGAGAAGTTGGAATACAGTAGATATTACACCAATATGAATTTAGAATGAGTTCACAACAGTTCCTAAGTGGTGATTTATTTTCTTATACTAACGGAGCTTACGAGTTTTCTGTTGAGTTTTGTGTTGTGAAGTTTTCAAGTTTTGGGTAAAGATTCGACGGACTATGGAATAAGGAGTGGAAAGAGCCTAAGCTTGGGGATGCCCAAGGCACCCCAAGGTAATATTCAAGGACAACCAAGATCCTAAGCTTGGGGATGCCCCGGAAGGCATCCCCTCTTTCGTCTTCGTTCATCGTAACTTTACTTGGAGCTATATTTTTATTCACCACATGTTATGTGTTTTGCTTGGAGCGTCATTTTGTTTTATTTTGTTTTGCTTGCTGTTTGAATAATATCCCAAGATCTGAAATTCTTAAATGTTAGAGAGTCTTCACATAGTTGCATAATTATTTGACTACTCATTGATCTTCACTTATATCTTTCGGAGTAGTTTGTCATTTGCTCTAGTGCTTCACTTATATCTTTTTAGAGCACATCGGTGGTTTTATTTTGAAGAAATAGATGAACTCTCATGCTTCACTTATATTATTTTGAGAGTCCTAAACAACATGGTAATTTTCTTTGGCTACAAAATTAGTCCTAATATGATAGGCATCCAAGATGGGTATAATAAAAACTTTCATATAGAGTGCATTGAATACTATGAGAAGTTTGATACTTGATGATTGTTTTGAGATATGAAGGTGGTGATATTAGAGTCGTGCTAGTTGAGTAATTGTGTATTTTAGAAATACTTGTGTTGAGGTATGCAAGTCCCGTAGCATGCACGTATGGTAACCGTTGTGTGACAAATTTGAAGCATGAGGTGTTCTTTGATCGCTTTCCTTATGAGTGGCGGTCGGGGACGAGCGATGGTCTTTTCCTACCAATCTATCCCCCTAGGAGCATGCGTGTAGTGCTTGGTTTTGATGACTTATGGATTTTTGCAATAAGTACGTGAGTTCTTTCTGACTAATGTTGAGTCCATAGATTGTACGCATTCTCACCCTTCCATCATTGCTAGCCTCTTCGGTACCGTGCATTGCCCTTTCTCACCTCGAGAGTTGGTGCAAACTTCGCCGGTGCATCCAAACCCTGTGATATGATACGCTCTATCACACATAAGCCTCCTTATATCTTCCTCAAAACAGCCACCATACCTACCTATTATAGCATTTCCATAGCCATTCCGAGATATATTGCCATGCAACTTTCCACCGTTCCATTTATTATGACACTTGCATGATCATGTAGTTGACATCGTATTTGTGGCAAGGCCACCATGCATAATTTTTCATACATGTCACTCTTGATTCATTGCCCATCCCGGTACACCGCCGGAGGCACTCATATAGAGTCATATTTTGTTCTAGTATCGAGTTGTAATCATTGAGTTATAAATAAATAGAAGTGTGATGATCATCATTATTAGAGCATTGTCCCGTGAAAAAAAAGAGAAAGGCCAAATAAGAAAAGAGAAGGCCCCCAAAAAAGAGAAAGGCCAAATAAAAAAAGAGAAGGCCCAAAAAAAAAGAAAAGAGAAAGGGACAATGCTACTATCCTTTTTCCACACTTGTGCTTCAAAGTAGCACCATGATCTTCATGATAGAGAGTCTCTTATTTTGTCACTTTCATATACTAGTGGGAATTTTTCATTATAGAACTTGTCTTGTATATTCCAACAATGGGATTCCTCAAATGCCCTAGGTCTTCGTGAGCAAGCAAGTTGGATGCACACCCACTTAGTTTCTTTGGTTGAGCTTTCATACATTTATAGCTCTAGTGCATCCGTTGCCTGGCAATCCCTACTCCTCGCATTGACATCCATTGATGGGCATCTCCATAGCCCGTTGATTAGCCGCGTCAATGTGAGACTTTCTCCCTTTTTGTCTTCTTCACACAACCTCCATCATCATATTCTATTCCACCCATAGTGCTATGTCCATGGCTCGCGCTCATGTATTGCGTGAAAGTTGAAAAAGTTTGAGAATACTAAAGTATGAAACAATTGCTTGGCTTGTCATCGGGGTTGTGCATGATGGGAGCATTTTGTGTGACGAAATGAAGCATGGCCAAACTATATGATTTTGTAGGGATGAGCTTTCTTTGGCTATGTTATTTTGAGAAGACATAATTGCTTAGTTAGTATGCTTGAAGTATTATTATTTTTATGTCAATATTAAACTTTTGTCTTGAATCTTTCGGATCTGAACATTCATGCCACAATAAAGAAAATTACATTGAAAATTATGTTAGGTAGCATTCCACATCAAAAATTCTGTTTTTATCATTTACCTACTCGAGGACGAGCAGGAATTAAGCTTGGGGATGCTTGATACGTCTCCAACGTATCTATAATATTTGATTGTTCCATGCTATTGTATTATCAATCTTGGATGTTTTATATGCATTTATATGCTATTTTATATGATTTTTGGGACTAACCTATTAACCTAGAGCCCAGTGCCAGTTTATGCTTTTTCCTTGTTTTTGAGTATCGCAGAAAAGGAAAACCAAACGGAGTCCAATTGACCTGAAAATTGACGGAGATTATTTTTGGACCAGAAGAAGCCCACAGAGTATCGGAGATGGGCCAGAAGAGTCCCGAGGCACCCACGAGGGTGGGGGGCGCGCCCTACCCCCTGGGCGCGCCCCCTACCTTGTGGCCGCCTCGGAGACCCCCCTGACTTGTTCCCGACGCTTATATACCAAAACTTCCAGAACATAACCTAGATCGGGAGTTCCGCTACCGCAAGCCTCTGTAGCCACCAAAAACCAATCGGGACCCTGTTCTGGCACCCTGCCGGAGGGGGATCCATCACTGGTGGCCATCTTCATCATCCCGGCGCTCTCCATGACGAGGAGGGAGTAGTTCACCCTCGGGCTGAGGGTATGTACCAGTAGCTATGTGTTTGATCTCTCTCTCTCTCTCTCTCTCTCTCTCTCTCTCTCGTGTTCTTGATTTGGCACGATCTTGATGTACTACGAGCTTTGCTATTATAGTTGGATCTTATGATGTTTCTCCCCCTCTACTCTCTTGTAATGGATTGAGTTTTCCCTTTGAAGTTATCTTATCGGATTGAGTCTTTAAGGATTTGAGAACACTTGATGTATGTCTTGCATGTGCTTATCTGTGGTGACAATGGGATATTCACGTGATCTACTTGATGTATGTTTTGGTGATCAACTTGCGGGTTCAGTGACCTTGTGAACTTATGCATAGGGGTTGGCACATGTTTTCGTCTTGACTCTCCGGTAGAAACTTTGGGGCACTCTTTGAAGTACTTTGTGTTGGTTTGAATAGATGAATCTGAGATTCTGTGATGCATATCGTATAATCATACCCACGGATACTTGAGGTGACATTGGTGTATCTAGGTGACATTAGGGTTTTGGTTGATTTGTGTCTTAAGGTGTTATTCTAGTACGAACTCTAGGATAGATCGAACGGAAAGAATAGCTTCGTGGTATTTTACTACGGACTCTTGAATAGATCGATCAGAAAGGATAACTTTGAGGTGGTTTCGTACCCTACAATAATCTCTTCGTTTGTTCTCCGCTATTAGTGACTTTGGAGTGACTCTTTGTTGCATGTTGAGGGATAATTATATGATCCAATTATGTTATTATTGTTGAGAGAACTTGCACTACTGAAAGTATGAACCTTAGGCCTTGTTTCCTAGCATTGCAATACCGTTTACGCTCACTTTTATCATTGCTACCTTGCTGTTTTCATATTTTCAGATTACAAAAAAACCTATATCTACCATCCATATTGCACTTGTATCACCATCTCTTCGCCGAACTAGTGCACATATACAATTTACCATTGTATTGGGTGTGTTGGGGACACAAGAGACTCTTTGTTATTTGGTTGCAGGGTTGTTTGAGAGAGACCATCTTCAACCTACGCCTCCCACGGATTGATAAACCTTAGGTCATCCACTTGAGGGAAATTTGCTACTATCCTACAAAGCTCTGCACTTGGAGGCCCAACAACGTCTACAAGAAGAAGGTTGTGTAGTAGACATCGGTATCATATACCCAAGAGCTACCAGAAACACCAGCAAGATAAATGTCTATAACATACACAACAAGTGTACCTGAAGAAGTCATACTTCCATTATTCTTGCCCTTCTCGGCAAGCCACTTGCTGCAGTTCCTTTTCCAGTGTCCGGGTTCCTTGCAATGAAAGCAAATAGTCCCCAAGGCTGTCCCTGACTTAGGCGCAACAACGGCAGTTGGAGTTGCCTCCTTCTCCTTGCCCTTTGCCTTAGCCTTTTTCTTGGACCAACTCTTCTTGAACTTAGCTGACTTCCGCACCGTCAACAGTTGACGATGCATACCTTTCTTAATGTCCTGCTCTGCCACCTTGAGCATCACATGCAATTCAGTGAGTTTCTTTTCCATCCCATGCATATGGTAGTTCGAGATGAACGTCCCATAGCTATCCAGAAGAGAACCCAGAATTGTATCTGTGAACAACTCGTCCCCAAGTGGGAAGCCCAACCAATCCATAGCTTGCATGTACCCGATCATCTTGATCACATGTGGGCTCAGTGTATCACCTTCTTTCAGCTTACAATCCATCAAGGATCGCTAGACGTTGAACGTTTTTGTCCTAGCCTGCATTTGAAACATGCTTTTTGATAGAGGCGAAGGTGTCCCGATGTTTTGATGAGATAGCAATCGTTTTCTATGGGAGTCGACTTTCACGATCCGACTACGAACGTGCGAAGATGTTGCGAATAAAAGAGGAAAGCTTTATTAATGAAGGTGGGGTTTTGTGACGCCTTTGTATGGTCGTTGAACACAAACGAAGTACGCGAAGTTGCAGCTATGGCGAACTTTTAATCTAAACAAAACCCGAAGTCTAAACGGTGCCCTAAGGGCTGTATATATGGAGGAAGGGGGGGGGGGATTTCGTGGCCCTTGGGGAAGGAGTCCGAAACCAACCCTATCTCTTGTTTTCCCACACATACGGACTCTAAAAACAGCCTATACTTATGTATTTCGAAATTACATGGGCCTGGCCCAATAATAAGGTGACGCAGCACCTAGAATAGCCCCTGGACGAAATTTATGAAATGGCATATTGTATATTTCGTCCAAGGCTTCATGCACTCCTTATGGTGGCATCAAAGTCCTGAAATCATCACTTGTAACTCCGTTCTTGTTCCCCTTGCACATGCCATCAACTCCATGCTTGTTCTTGCTCCAATGTTCATCCTTCTCTAGGCTAGGCCCTTCATTTGTAAGCAAAACAAATGTATCCAATTTAGGCAGCATCATATTCTCATGAACATTAGAATCATTACCAAGAAATGAAAGTACCTGATAATTTAATTGGCGTGCGCGCGCTCTAGTAATTGGTCCAGTATGTATAGCAGCAGGGGCTGTGGGTGTAACAATGTTATTGATGTCCTCATCATCCTCCCCTTCTTGAAATGAAGTCATCCTTGATGGAAGCTCATCTTCCTCTCCCAATAAGGCTTCAAATCTGCAATGTTAAAAGTGGGACTAACCCCAAAATCTGCTGGTAGCTCAAGTTTATATGCATTAACATTTATTTTCTATAACACCTTAAAAGGACCAGCAGCACGTGGCATTAGTTTTGATTTGCGCAAATTGGGAAATCTATCCTTATGCAAATGTAACCAAACAAGATCTCCAGGTGCAAACACAACATGTTTTCTACCCTTATCTCCGGCAAGTTTATATCTAGCATTCATACACTCAATGTTTTCCTTAGTTAACTCATGCATTTTTAAAATCAATTCAGCACGTTGTTTAGCATCAAAATTAACCTTCTCCGAAGATGGAAGAGGCAACAAATCAATAGGTGCACGAGGTAGGAAACCATACACAATTTCAAAAGGGCACATCTTAGTAGTAGAATGCAACGAACGATTATAAGCAAATTCAATACGAGGCAACATTCTTCCCACATTTTCTTATTATTCTTCAAAACAGCCCTAAGCATAATAGACAATGTTCTATTGACTACTTCAGTTTGTCCATCAGTTTGGGGGTGACATGTAGCACTAAAAAGCAGTTTAGTCCCCAACTTAGCCCATAAACATCTCCAAAAGTGGCTAAGAAATTTAGTATCATGATCTGAAACGATAGTATTTGGCACACCATGCAAGCGAATAATTTCACGAAAGAACAAATCAGCAACATTAACAACATCATCGCTTTTATGACATGGTATAAAGTGTGTCATTTTCGAGAATCTATCCACGACAACAAATATGCTATCCCTCCCCTTCTTTGTTCGAGGTAAACCTAAAACAAAGTCCATAGATATATCCTCCCAAGGAACACTAGGTACAGGCAAAGGCATATATAAACCATGAGGATTGAGCCGTGACTTAGCTTTTTGACATGTAGTGCAGCGAGCAACAAAACGCTCAACATCCCTTCTCATCTTTGGTCAAAAGAAATGTGTAGCAAGTATATCCTCCGTCTTCTTCACGCCAAAGTGCCCCATTAGTCCTCCTCCATGCGCCTCCTGCAACAACAAAAGACGAACGGAGCTAGCTGGAGTGCATAGCTTGTTAGCACGAAACACAAATCCATCGTTAACGACGAACTTGTTCCATGTTCTATCTTATTTACAATTCTGCAATACATCTTTAAATTCAGCATCATGCACATATTGATCTTTGATGGTCTCCAAACCAAATATTTTAAAGTGAAGTTGTGAAAGCTTAGTATAACGACGAGACAATGCATCAGCAATAACATTTTCTTTACCCTTCTTGTGTTTAATGACATAAGGGAAAGTCTCAATGAATTCAACCCATTTAGCATGTCTATGATTCAGTTTTGCTTGACTTTTAATGTGTTTCAAAGATTCATGATCAGAATGTATAACAAATTCTTTGGGCCATAAATAATGTTGCCATGTTTCTAAGGTCCGAACGAGAGCATATAATTCTTTATCATAAGTAGAATAGTTCAGACTAGGCCCACTCAATTTTTCAGAAAAGTATGCAACAGGTTTGCCATCTTGTAATAACACACCTCCTAATCCAATTCCACTAGCATCACATTCAAGCTCAAAAGTCTTATTAAAATCAGGAAGTTGGAGTAAAGGAGCATGTGTCAACTTATTTTTCAATACCGTGAAGGCTTCTTCCTGTGCGAAACATCTTGGGCCAAAAATAGTTCTTGGAGAGCGTAGCAAGGGTCTTGTCACGTCCAAAATGTCCCATTAGTCCTCCTCCATGAGATTCCTGCAAAAGCAAGAAACGAAGAGAATACTCGGGGATGCAAAGTTTGTTAGCTGTCATAAGATAACCATCCTTGATGTAATATCGTTCCCAAGATGGATGCGTCAAACACTTTGCATAAGGAATAACAAAAGTAGGGTCATGCGCATACAGGTCTTTTATGTGCTCAAAGCCAATGACATTCAATTCAAGTTGAGTAACAAGCATGCATATACGGGAAAGCGCATCCACCACAACATTTTCCTTACCTTTAATATACTTGATGACATAAGGAAAAGACTCAATAAATTCACTCCACTTAGCATGACGCTTGTTCAACTTAGTTTGACCCTTAAGGTATTTAAGTGTTTCATGATCGGTATGGATGATGAATTCATGAGGGCGGAGATAATGTTCCCATTCACGCAAAACTCGCACTAAAGCATACAGCTCTTTGTCATAGATGGGATAATTGAGTTGCGCTCCGGAAAGTTTCTCACTAAAATAAGCAATTGGGCGCTTCTCTTGCGTTAACACACCTCCTATGCCATTACCACTACCATCGCAATGAATTTCAAAAGGTTTGTCAAAGTTGGGTAATGCAAGCATGGGAGCATGAGTAAGAAAATTCTTAAGCTCATTGAAAGCGGTGTCTTGGGATGTTCCCCAAACAAACGGTGCATTTTTCTTACTCAAAGCATGCAAAGGTGAAGCAATGGTGCTAAAATCCTTCACAAATCTACGGTAGAAACCGGCTAAACCAAGGAAACTACACACTTGTTGCAAATTGGTTGGTTGGGGCCAAGTTTTAATAGCATTGATCTTAGATTCATCAACATGAACACCCTTAGAAGATACTACAAAACCCAAGAAAACAAGCTTATCAACACCAAAGGGGCATTTTCCCATATTAGCATAAAGTTGCTCTTTTCGAAGAGTTTGTAGCACAGTGCGAAGGTGGGTGACATGCTCTTTGAGAGATTTGCTAAAAACAAGGATATCATCGAAGTGGACAACAACAAATTCACCAATATAAGGGCAAAACACATAATGCATAAGACGCATGAAAGTACCGGGTGCTTCCGATAAACCCATAGGCATGACTAACCACTCATACAAATCAATCTTTGTATTGAAAGCGGTTTTCCATTCATCACCCTCTTGTATGCGTATTTGATAGTAACCACTTTTAAGATCAATTTTGGAAAATATAGTGGCACCGCTAAGTTCATCTAGCATATCGTCAAGGCGTGGAATGGGGTACCTATATCTAATGGTGATAGCATTGATGGGTCTACAATCGGAACACATGCAAAAGCTACCGTCTCTTTTTGGCACAAGAAT
This sequence comes from Triticum aestivum, assembly GCF_018294505.1. NCBI lineage: Eukaryota > Viridiplantae > Streptophyta > Magnoliopsida > Poales > Poaceae > Triticum > Triticum aestivum. The sequence goes on along the minus strand of NC_057802.1, from coordinate 242,007,560 downwards.
GACCGGTACGGCACAAGGACTCAAACTTTCACGCACATGTCCATGGTCTATGAGATGCTTTACTTTCCTTTGTATTTCTTTGGTTTCTTCGGGATTGACTCGGTAGGGAGCCTTGTTTGGAAGTGGCGCTCCGGGGATGAGGTCGATGCGGTGCTCGATGCCTCGTAGTGGAGGTAGACCCGGAGGTAGCTCGTCGGGGAAAACATCTTGGAATTCCTGCAATAAAGAAGATAACACCAAAGGTAGATTATGAGAGGTGTTAGTTTTTGGTGCCTCGTCCTTGCACAATAGGACATAGTGTAGGACACTTGAAGGGTTCTCACACACTTCTCTCATCTCACGTTTGGTGGCAAATAGAACTAAGTTTTTCTTGTCGCTCATCGTGGAGGCACTCAATGTTGGCTTGTGGCGCTCACTCTCTTTTTGGTGGTTCGCTCTCTCACTATTCTCTCCACGATGGGTGGCTTGCTTGTCTGCGATCACTTGGCTTGGAGATATAGGCCGTAGCACATATTCCTTTCCTTTCATCTTGAAGCTATAGTGGTTTGTACGCCCGTTGTGGATGACACCTCGGTCATATTGCCATGGTCGTCCAAGAAGAAGGTGGCAAACGGTCATCGGGAGGACATCACATTCCAAAATGTCTTTGTAAGCTCCGATCTTGAAAGAAACTTGTACTCGATGCTCGACTTGGATGGTGCCGTTATCGCTTAGCCATTGAACCTTGTAGGGTTGCGGGTGCTTCATCTTGACCAATTGGAGCTTGGAGCATAGTTCTTAACTTGCGAGGTTACGTCGACTCCCTCCATCGATGGTGACCTTGACGGACCTTCCATTGATTCCGACCTTGGTGTGGAAGATATGGCATCTTTTGTCTTCGTCTTGTTGACGTTGAAGAGTCAAGACCTTGGAGACAATGAGAGCGGGGCTCGAACCTTCGTCACAAAAGACTTGATCATCTTCATCTTCGTTCACGCGCCGGTGCATGGCCACTTGCTCAAGGGTTTCCATCTCCTCATCACTCATGGAGTAGTAGGTTCCGTCGTCGTTGAGGATCATGGTGCGCTTGTTTGTGCACTCAAAGGACTTGTGGCCTCGGCCGCCGCATGTGAAGCATTTGAAGTGATGAGGACATCAATACCACTGTTACACCCACAGCCCCTACTACTACATATACTGGACCAATTACTAGAGCTCGCGCACGGCAATTAAATTATCAGGTACTTACGTTTCTTGGTAATGATTCTAATGTTAATGAGAATATGATGCTGCCTAAATTGGATACATTTGTTTTGCTTACAAATGAAGGGCCTGGCATGGATACGAGGGATGAACACTGGAGCAAGACCAATCATGGAGATGATGGCATGCGCAAGGGGAACAAGAACGGAGTTACAAGTGATGATTTCAGGACTTTGAAGCCACCATAATGAGTGCATGAAGCCTTGGACGAAATATACAAGATGCCACTTCATAAATTTCGTCCAGAGGCTATTCTAGGTGCCGCATCACCTTATTATTGGGCCAGGCCCATGTAATTTCGAAATACATAAGTATTGGCTATTTTTAGAGTCCGTATGTGTGGGGAAACAAGAGTTAGGGTTGGTTTCGGACCCCTCCTCCAAGGCCCATGAAATTCCCCCTTCTTCCTCCATATATACAACCCTTAGGGCGTCGTTTAGACTTTGGGTTTTGTTTAGATTAAAAGTTCGCCATAGCTGCAACTTCGCATACTCCGTTTGTGTTCAACGACCAGACAAAGGCTTCACAGAACCCTACCTTGATCAATAAAGCTTTCCTCTTATATTCGCAATATCCAGATTGCAATCTTAGTTTCTTGCTTGTTCTTCGTTTGCCTGCTGGAAACAGACCTTCGTGGTCAGGTTGATCGTGCTCCGGCGTGGTCAATAACCTCTCGGAGTTGGTTTAGCGATTGCTAAGGCGCGACGTCCTCGCACGTTCGTAGTCAGATCGTCAAAGTCGACTTCCTCCAAAACGATAGCCACCATCTCATCGAAAGATGGGACACCTTTGCCTCTATCAAGTGGTATCAGATTTCCAGGTTGCTCGGTGAGATTTTCTAGTTTTTCGTAGTTTAGATCGAGTCTGTTCTTCATACCTATAGTCCACGAAAAAAGCCACAAAAAAATTAGGGTTAGTTCATCCTATCCGAACCAGTCTGAGCCTTTGCATAGTCTTTTCAGTATTTTGCTTTGTTGAATTTACGGTTGCATCATCGTGTCAAGTTGCTGGTCTTAGCGTCTAGTCTTTTAGAGTTCCGAGTTCTGGTCATAAGTTGTCACACCGCCACCGCACCATCATCATCGCCCTGTCACCTACCACCACCGCTTATCCGCCACCGCTCTGAATCCGTATCCATATACCACCACCAATCCGTATCCATATACCACCACCGATCCATATCCATATACTACCACCGCTGCCATATACCACCACCATATATCCACCACCAATCCGAGTTCCTTTCTTATTAGGTTTGTTTTCGAGATCCATCTAATTTCCGATTCGTGTTTCCTTGCCTGAGTAGGTTTCGGAAAAAAAATCTAGAGACCCTCGGGCAGTTTTTAGGCCAAAATTTCGGCGACCGAAAATATTTTCTCCCTATCCTATTTTTAGGCTTTTCCGAGTCTTTTGAGACACTCTCCATCATAGTGATTTTTTGTCGCACTTTTTCGTCGTCGCTGCCCTGATTTTCGAAAAAAGTCAAAAAAAATTCGTGCCCATCCTGTCAGTTTGACCTAGGAAGAGTTTTGAGACACTTGCCATTATAGTGTTTTTTCGCAAAAAAAAGAGGAGCGAAAAAAGAGCGCCAAAAAAACAGAGCGATTTTTTCCAGAGTGTGCTTTTCCCTTGTTTACGTGCAGCGCCGTGATTTTGTTAGTGTTCTAGACTCGCGTCTCTAGCACGGTCTAGACTAGGACCAGCGCAGTACCGTCATTGAGCATTTATTCAACTTTGCATATCTGAATTAATTATTGCTGACCCTTTTTGCTACCATATTATAAGCCGTCCCAGCTCCACATACATCTACATCGTGCGTTTGACTCTCCTGGTAATCGCTCTATCCAAGCTTTGAGAGTTTTGACTACATCGGTTGCCGATCACCGCCTGCTGCTGGGTAAGAACTGGTAAGAATTTGAGATTTGCTTGACGGATTTGTGACACCCACCACCACCACCCTTGTTAGTAGTCTGTAGAATCATATTCTTGTGTGTTTCTATTGCTGCTAACCATGCCAGGATCACAAGCCGACGAGATTGACTGGGAGAACTTAACGAACAAGGAGCTTCATGATAAGTTTCAGCAAATGATGACTGAACAGGTGCAAGATGTGCTGAACAATTTTGAAGAGACCATGGATAAGATCACTGGCCTTGAGAAGACGTTCGAAACAAAGCTCGATAACAGATTTAATGAACTGCTTGCACGTCTTCCACCACCGGCTGCACCTGCCGCACCTCTACAACAACAACAACAACGACTACGTCCACGTCGCGAAACAGCCCCCCGCCGAGCGAGCCGTGTCCTTCTTCAGCCTGGCCAAACTGTTGGTGCTGCTGTTGATACTTCTGCGGCTCCTGCTGCTGATGAGGAGGATGATTATGCGGGAGATTACGAGGATGAGGTTGATCAAAATCAGAACTACGTGCAACCACCAGCACCACAACCACCAGGTCGTCCACATGCAAATAATCACTATGGTAGGGCTCTCCCTCAGGTACGAGATCATGACCATCTTCCTAAACTCAAATTGAATATTCCACCATTTGAGGGTAGATATGTTCCTGATATATATCTTACTTGGGAGTTAGAAACCGAACAACGTTTTACATGTTTAGAATATCCCGATGAGAGACGTGTTGCTGCTGCACTTTGTGCTTTCACTAGTTTTGCTTGTGTATGGTGGTCTGAACATTGTAGATTATATCCGAATAATATTCCAACTACTTGGGCAGCTTTGAAAACTGCTATGCGTACTCGTTGGGTTCCACCGTATTATCAACGCGAATTACTTCAAAAATTGCAGCGTTTAAGACAAGGAAAACATTCTGTAGAGGAATATTATCAGGAATTACGAACTGGCATGATTAGATGCGGTATTGTTGAGGATGATGAAGCTATGCTTGCACGTTTTATGGGTGGATTAAATAGAGAGATTCAGACCATTCTAGAGTATAAGGAGTACAATAATATCACTCGTTTATTCCATCTTGCTTGTAAAGCTGAACGTGAAGTGCAGGATCGACAGGCATTGGCGCGAACTAATTTTTCTGTAGATCGACCTTCATCATGGACTGCACGTGCATCCTCTACTTCCACTACACTGCCACCTCCAACCGTGATACAAGAAAGCAGGCACAACCACCACTATCTGCCAAGAGGACACCTGCCGGGCCTGCACAGAGCTCTTCTTCCATGGCATCAACAGGGCATACAAGTGATATTATTTGTCGTCGTTGTAAGGGAAGAGGTCATTATGCGAGAGAATGCAAATCCCAGCGTGTGATGATTGCTACTGAGGATGGTGGGTATGAGTCCGCTAGTAGAAACAATCAGTATACTCTTGTTCATAAGGATAAAAATATTACTTTGCTTCCTATGACTCCTGATTCCATTTTGAAAGATGATATTAATAGAGCTAATAAAGCAAAACATGAGAAAAATAAGAGAGAAAATCAGATTGTGGCACAAGAATTTGAGCAACAAATGAAGCCTAATAATAAACCATCTAGTGTTGCTTCTGAAATTAAATTGAAAAGTGCATGTTTACTTGCCACTAAATCTGATATTGATGAGCTAGATTTCAACAAATCTGTTTGCTATGCTTTTGTGTGCAAAGAGGCATTATTTTCATTCGAGGACGTGCCTTCCTCTTTGCCCCCAGCTGTCAGTAACATTTTGCAGGAGTTCGCTGACGTCTTCCCACAAGACGTGCCACCGGGATTACCACCTATTCGAGGGATTGAGCATCAAATTGATTTAATTCCCGGTGCATCGCTACCCAACCGTGCACCATACCGTACCAATCCAGAGGAGACGAAGGAGATTATGCGTCAAGTACAGGAGCTGCTCGACAAAGGTTATATACGCGAATCTCTTAGTCCTTGTGCTGTTCCTATTATACTAGTGCCTAAAAAGGATGGTACGTCGCGTATGTGTGTTGATTGTAGAGGCAGTAATAATATTACTATTCGTTATCGTCATCCTATTCCTAGGCTAGATGATATGCTTGATGAATTGAGTGGCTCTACAGTATTCTCCAAAGTTGATTTGCGTAGTGGATACCATCAAATTCGTATGAAATTGGGAGATGAATGGAAAACAGCATTTAAAACTAAGTTTGGTTTATATGAGTGGTTAGTCATGCCTTTTGGGTTAACTAATGCACCTAGTACTTTCATGAGACTAATGAACGAAGTTTTACGTGCTTTCATTGGACGATTTGTGGTAGTCTATTTTGATGATATACTGATTTATAGCAAATCTTTGGAAGAACATTTGGAACATTTACATGCTGTTTTTATTGCTCTACGTGATGCACGTTTGTTTGGTAACCTTGGGAAGTGCACCTTTTGCACCGACCGAGTATCTTTTCTTGGCTATGTTGTTACTCCACAGGGAATTGAAGTTGATGAAGCCAAGATTGAAGCTATTGAGAGTTGGCCGCAGCCCAAAATGGTCACACAAGTGAGGAGTTTTCTTGGACTCGCTGGTTTCTATAGGCGTTTGTAAGAGATTTTAGCACCATTGCTGCACCTCTCAATGAGCTTACAAAGAAGGATGTGCCTTTTGTTTGGGGTACCGCACAGGAAGAAGCCTTCACGGTGTTGAAAGATAAGTTGACACATGCTCCTTTACTCCAACTTCCTGATTTTAATAAGACTGTTAATGTTGTTATAAAAGCGATGATGCTGTTAATGTTGCTGATTTGTTCTTTCATGAAATTATTCGCTTGCATGGTGTGCCAAATACTATTGTTTCTGATCGTGATACTAATTTTCTTAGCCACTTTTGGAGATATTTATGGGCTAAGTTGGGGACTAAACTGCTTTTTAGTACTACTTGTCACCCCCAAACTGATGGACAAACTGAAGTAGTCAATAGAACTTTGTCTACTGTGCTTAGGGCTGTTTTGAAGAATAATAAGAAAATGTGGGAAGAATGCTTGCCTCATATTGAATCTTCTTATAATCGTTCATTGCATTCTACTACTAAGATGTGCCCTTTTGAAATTGTGTATGGTTTTCTACCTCGTGCACCTATTGATTTGTTGCCTCTTCCATCTTCGGAGAAGGTAAATTTTGATGCTAAACAACGTGCTGATTTGATCTTAAAAATGCATGAGTTAACTAAGGAAAACATTGAGCGTATGAATGCTAAATATAAACTTGCTGGAGATAAGGGTAGAAAATTTGTCTTTGCACTTGGAGATCTTGTTCAGTTACATTTGCGTAAGAATAGGTTTCCTAATTTGTGCAAATCTAAGTTAATGCCACGTGCTGATGGTCATTTTAAGGTTTTAGAGAAAATAAACGATAATGCATATAAACTTGAGCTGCCTGCAGATTTTGGGGTTAGTCCCACTTTTAACATTGCAGATTTGAAGCCTTATTTGGGTGAGGAAGATGAGCTTTCGTCGAGGACGACTTCATTTCAAGAAGGGGAGGATGATGAGGATATCAATAGCACTGTTACACCCACAGCCCCTACTACTACATATACTGGACCAATTACTAGAGCTCGTGCATGCCAATTAAATTATCAGGTACTTTCGTTTCTTGGTAATGATTCTAATGTTCATGAGAATATGATGTTGCCTAAACTGGATACATTTGTTTTGCTTACAAATGAAGGGCCTGGCATGGATAAGAGGGATGAACATTGGAGCAAGACCAACCATGGAGATGATGGCATGCGCAAGGGGAACAAGAACGAAGTTACAAGTGATGATTTCAGGACTTTGAAGCCACCATAACGAGTGCATGAAGCCTTGGACGAAATATACATGATGCCACTTCATAAATTTCGTCCAGAGGCTATTCTAGGTGCTGCGTCACCTTATTATTGGGCCAGGCCCATGTAATTTCGAAATACATAAGTATAGGCTATTTTTAGAGTCCGTATGTGTGGGGAAACAAGAGTTAGGGTTGGTTTCGGACCCCTCCTCCAAGGGCCACGAAATTCCCCCCTCTTCCTCCATATATACAACCCTTAGGGCGTCGTTTAGACTTTGGGTTTTGTTTAGATTAAAAGTTCGCCATAGCTGCAACTTCGCGTACTTCGTTTGTGTTCAACGACCAGACAAAGGCGTCACAGAACCCCACCTTGATCAATAAAGCTTTCCTCTAATATTCGCAATATCCAGATTGCAATCTTAGTTTCTTGCTTGTTCTTCGTTTGCCTGTAGGAAACATGTAACAGCCCAAATTGTCAATTTGGAATGTTATACATAGATCATTCATGCATATCATATTTTGTTGCATTTCGTTTCGCGATCCTCGAAATTCTAAGCAACTCAAGGACCCTCGGAGAGAGTTGGGGATTTCCCTGTTTTCATATTTGAATCTTATCAAATATTGAAACGAGGATTATTTGTTTTAATTATTTTTCTCTTCGAAAATATTTCATATTAAAACATATGAGAGGAGATAATATGACTTCTCCAAACTAAATGAAATATTGGAGGAAAAATATTAAAATCAAATATTTGATTTTATTCGGATTTTATTGTTATTTTATTTTCATTAGAAAAATTGCATGTTTTCAAAATTGCATTTTAGGGCCAAGAAAATGTTCATCTTGTTCTAAATATTTGATTTAGACGGTGAAAATTTGTTTTGGCATTTTTAGATTTTTATTTATTTTTATAGGATTTATTTTTGGCGGAATCAGTTTTTTTCCTTAAAAAAAAGAGAGAGCCCGCCGGACCGAATTGGGCCGAGGCCCAGCTGGCCCAGCCGCCCCGCGACCGCCACGCCGCCGTCGCCGTGGCCGAGTCGGCCACACCCCCTGCCCCCTCCCGCAAGCCACCACCCCCCTTTAAAAGCCGACCCGGGCCCCCCTGGAGCCCCAAGCCGGAGCCGGAGCCGCCGCAAGCCGCCCGCCCCGCCGCCTTGCGCCGCTGC
>NC_057802.1:241979239-241998950 GCF_018294505.1 Triticum aestivum | reverse complement strand
GCCCTGCGCCGCCCTCCACCACCCCGCGCCGCCGCCCCGCGCTGCCCCCGCCTCGCCGCACCGCCGCGGAAGCCGCCGCCGATCCGATCTCGCCGTTCGGTTTTTTTCGGTTTAGGTAAAAAACCGTCGGTTTTTTTATAAAAACCCTAGTTTCGTTTTTTTAGATTGGTTTGCCTGTTTTCTCGGTTTAGTTTATTTAGCGGACGTTCGTCCGTACGTTCGTTTTAACGAACTGTTTTCGCTCGTTAGTTACAGACAACGAACGTTCGTTCGTTAGCTTGTTCGTCAATTTTTCTTTTTCTCGGGTTTTTCGCGATTATTTTCGATCGTGATTTCTGATCCGATTTTCGTTTTAGTTTATCTTTTCGCTCGTTTATCGGAATCAGGCGATTCAAGTGCCTAGATCTACGTCTCAAAACCCTCTTTCTGTTTAACCAACTTGAACAAGATTTTGGTACCGTAAAATTTTATTTTAGTTCAGATTAGTAAACGGATCTTGTTACTCTCACAGTTTGAGTTTCATTGCTCCGTTTGATTTGATTCTTTTTGCAAACCGGAGTTCTTAAGTTGAACTTTCTGGTCAATTCTTCTTATTTGAGTTTTGCTCGTGCATCTGTGATTGATTGCTTATGTATGCTATTGTTTGCTTGCGATAGAATTCCCGGAGTGCGAAGCGTGCTACTACGAGTCCCTAGGTTTTGCAGATCACCAGCAAGGCAAGTAACACATTGATCATACTCTTTCCATACGTAGTTTTTATGCATTAGCTCCAATCCTCAAACATTGCATGATTAGGATGTGATTAACTTGTGGGTATTGGGAAGTAGTTGATGAGGTAGAACCTATTGCCCTGTTATAATCAAACCCTTGGGAGTTACTTCTACGTATTGCTTATATTGCTATGCTATGCTCGTAGACGTGGTTTGGGTGAGTGAATCCATGACAGATGTGAGATTGTTAATTAATGGTTCAACTTAAGGTGGCAACTTAAATACACATCTGGGTGGATTGCTTGTCGGGCACCTGGAGAATCCAGTGTTGTCCTAGGATATCCCGGAGTACCCGTGTGATCATCCTAAGGTCCGCCACCCAGGCTCAAAGGGAACTGAGATATTTCATGCTAGAAACTTTCGTGTGCAGCCACAAGCTATTATGGGCTCTAACATAGTTGAGTAAGTTGCGTGAGCTCTTGAAGAGGTGGACTAGCAAATGTAGAGGGATGTAGGTTGGTATAGTCTACCCGGAGTAAAGAGTTAATGTTTCTGAAAGACTGTGTCTCGGTCATCCGTTTCTCAAACACCATGTAGTGCGAGAAATCCAACGGAGGAGATCGAGTCTTGTGGGGAAAAGTGCGCAAACCTCTGCAGAGTGTACAATCTAATCATGGTTAGCCGTGTCCCCGGTTATGGACATCTTGAGTATCTAGTACTTGGATTATCCTAAGTATCTCATCACTCTAATTTAATATTGTTGGGTTGATAATTACTTTAATTGGTATTGAGTTGGAGGAACCTTCTCAATGATGTTTCAACTACCATGATAGTTAAAATAAAACTTATTCCTTTGTTGTAGGAAAAAATTGGCTTTTCGCAAAACTATAACCATAGAGCTTTCCACCAGCCAAATATGCATGTAGTGATAGCATTATTCTGTTCTTGCTCTACTATATTATATTGCCAGCATATTCCATGTGCTGACCCGTTTTCGGGCTGCAACGTATTATGTTGAACACTTTTCAGACGAGGAGTAAGGTTCATTAGGTCGTTGCAGTTCAGCTCAGCTATGCCGTTGGAGTTGATGGACTCACTTTATCTTCCAAGCCTTCCACTGTTATCGTATTAGATGGCCATAAGCCATATTTATTGTAATAAGTTCTCTTCTGAGACATTCGATGTAATAAGTGTGTGATTGCTACTCTGTTATAAATCCTTCGAGTACTGTGTGTGTCAGCATTACCGATCCAGGGATGACATTGAAGCACAGAGACTTGACCGTTTGAGGTCGGGTCGCTACAAGATGGTATCAGAGCACACGCTGGGTGTAGGACACGACCACTAAGATAAGCCATAGGTCATTCTTCTCTACTCATTTCTGACAGGATGGCGGATTCGAGGAACAAGTTTGCACAACCGGATGAAGACACCCCCTTTGGACGCCACTTGAAGGAAGTCACTAGTTACCTGAACATCGGAATACCAAGCTTCACCGGGACTTACAACGCCACTTTACCAGAAGAGGAGCGCTGGATGATTCAAGTTCAAGTTCCGGGAAGGACGTTCTCGCCAACCACTATGCCCATAGAGTTTTCTTTTGATGCACCAACCTGGAGTCTAGGCAAGAGCATGGCAGCCCACATTACCATGGGACACATTGGAAAAGTCTACAACAAGGATCTTAAGGACACTATCTATCAAATATGTGGGCGCCGAGATGAGCAATGGGAGATGATCAGCACCAAGAAAGACAGATCCATTGCAGCTTTCATCCAGGAGTTAAACCAGCACATTCGACGCCAGGAGAATCAGATGTGCGCAGACATGATAGATTTGAAGAAGGCGAAGACAAGGATCATCGAGCTGGAAGAAGAACTTAAGTCTACACGCGATGGATATGAGGAGGAAATTGCCACACTATTGGAGAAGAATGACGACCTGATAAAGAAGATCAGAATATTCATGGGAGACCCCGTGCCAGGAGGAGAGGACGACTGATGAGGACATCAATACCATTGTTACACCCACAGCCCCTGCTGCTATACATACTGGACCAATTACTAGAGCTCGCGCACGCCAATTAAATTACCAGGTACTTTCGTTTCTTGGTAATGATTCTAATATTCATGAGAATATGATGCTGCCTAAATTGGATACATTTGTTTTGCTTACAAATGAAGGGCCTAGCTTTGAGAAGGATGAACATTGGAGCAAGAACAAGCATGGAGATGATGGCATGCGCATGGGGAACAAGAACGGAGTTACAAGTGATGATTTCAAGACGTTGAAGCCACCATAATGCGTGCATGAAACCTTGGACGAAATATACAAGATGCTACTTCATAACTTTCGTCCAGAGGCTATTCTAGGTGCTGCGTCACCTTATTATTGGGCCAGGCCCATGTAATTTCGAAATACATCAGTATAGGTTATTTTTAGAGTCCGTATGTGTGGGGAAACAAGAGATAGGGTTGGTTTCGGACCCCTTCCTCAAGGGCCACGAAATTCCCCCCTCTTCCTCCTTATATACAGCCCTTAGGGCGTCGTTTAGACTTTGGGTTTTGTTTAGATTAAAAGTTCGCCATAGCTGCAACTTCGCGTACTTCGTTTGTGTTCAGCGACCAGACAAAGGCGTCACACAACTCCACCTTGATCAATAAAGCTTTCATCTTATATTCGCAATATCCAGATTGCAATATCAGTTTCTTGCTTGTTCTTCGTTTGCTCGCAGGAAACAGACCCTCGTGGTCAGGTTGATCGTGCTCCGGCGTGGTCGATAACCTCTCGGAGTTGGTTTAGCGATTGCTAAGGCGCGACGTCCTCGCACGTTCGTAGTCGGATCGTCAAAGTCGACTTCCACCAAAGCGATATCCATCATCTCATCGAAAGACGGGACACCTTTGCCTCTATCAAGTGGTATCAGATTTCCAGGTTGCTCGGTGAGATTTTACAGTTTTTCATAGTTTAGATCGAGTCTGTTCTTCATACCTACAGTCCACGAAAAAGCCACAAAAAAAATTAGGGTTAGTTCATCATATCCGAACCAATCTGAGCCTTTGCATAATCTTTTTAGGGTTTTTGCTTTGTTGAATTTGCGGTTGCATCGTCGTGTCAAGTTGCTGGTCTTAGAGTCTAGTCTTTTAGAGTTTCGAGTTCTGGTCATAAGTTGTCACGCCGCCGCCGCACCATCATCATCGCCTTGCCATCTACCACCATTGCTTATCCGCCACCGCTTTGAATCCGTATCCATATACCACCACCGCTGCCATATACTACCGCCATATATCCACCACCAATCCGAGTTCTTTTCATAGTCGGTTTGTTTTAGAGATCCATATATTTTCCGTTTCGTGTTTCCTTGCCTGAGTAGGTCTCGGGAAAAAAAAATAAACTTGCTGGAGATAAGGGTAGAAAACATGTTGTGTTTGCACCTGGAGATCTTGTTTGGTTACATTTGCGTAAGGATAGATTTCCTGATTTGCGCAAATCAAAGCTAATGCCACGTGCTGATGGTCCTTTTAAGGTGTTAGAGAAAATAAATGATAATGCATATAAACTTGAGCTGCCTGCAGATTTTGGGGTTAGTCCCACTTTTAATATTGCAGATTTGAAGCCTTATTTGGGTGAGGAAGATGAGCTTCCGTCGAGGACGACTTCATTTCAAGAAGGGGAGGATGATGAGGACATCAATACAATTATTACACCCACAGGCCCTGCTGCTATACATACTGGACCAATTACTAGAGCTCGCGCACGCCAATTAAATTACCAGGTACTTTCGTTTCTTGCTAATGATTCTAATGTTCATGAGAATATGATGCTGCCTAAATTGGATACATTTGTTTTGCTTACAAATGAAGGGCCTAGCTTTGAGAAGGATGAACATTGGTGCAAGAACAAGCATGGAGATGATGGCATGCGCATGGGGAACAAGAACGGAGTTACAAGTGATGATTTCAGGACGTTGAAGCCACCATAATGCGTGCATGAAGCCTTGGACGAAATATACAAGATGCTACTTCATAACTTTCGTCCAGAGGCTATTCTAGGTGCTGCGTCACCTTATTATTGGGCCAGGCCCATGTAATTTCGAAATACATAAGTATAGGCTGTTTTTAGAGTCCGTATGTGTGGGGAAACAAGAGATAGGGTTGGTTTCGGACCCCTTCCTCAAGGGCCACGAAATCCCCCCCCCCTCTTCCTCCATATATACAGCCCTTAGGGCGTCGTTTAGACTTTGGGTTTTGTTTAGATTAAAAGTTCGCCATAGCTGCAACTTCGCGTACTTCGTTTGTGTTCAGCGACCAGACAAAGGCGTCACAGAACTCCACCTTGATCAATAAAGCTTTCATCTTATATTCGCAATATCCAGATTGCAATCTCAGTTTCTTGCTTGTTCTTCGTTTGCTCGCAGGAAACAGACCCTCGTGGTCAGGTTGATCGTGCTCCGGCGTGGTCGATAACCTCTCGGAGTTGGTTTAGCGATTGCTAAGGCGCGACGTCCTCGCACGTTCGTAGTCGGATCGTCAAAGTCGACTTCCACCAAAGCGATATCCATCATCTCATCGAAAGACGGGACACCTTTGCCTCTATCAAGTGGTATCAGATTTCCAGGTTGCTCGGTTAGATTTTACAGTTTTTCATAGTTTAGATCGAGTCTGTTCTTCATACCTACAGTCCACGAAAAAGCCACAAAAAAAATTAGGGTTAGTTCATCATATCCGAACCAATCTGAGCCTTTGCATAATCTTTTTAGGGTTTTTGCTTTGTTGAATTTGCGGTTGCATCGTCGTGTCAAGTTGCTGGTCTTAGAGTCTAGTCTTTTAGAGTTTCGAGTTCTGGTCATAAGTTGTCACGCCGCCGCCGCACCATCATCATCGCCTTGCCATCTACCACCATTGCTTATCCGCCACCGCTTTGCATCCGTATCCATATACCACCACCAATCCGTATCCATATACCACCACCGATCCGTATCCATATACCACTACCGCTACCATATACCACCACCGCTGCCATATCCTACCGCCATATATCCACCACCAATCCGAGTTCTTTTCATATTCGGTTGGTTTTAGAGATCCATATATTTTCCGTTTCGTGTTTCCTTGCCTGAGTAGGTCTCGGAAAAAAAAAAGAGTCTGGAGACCCCCGGGCAGTTTTTAGGCCAAAATTTCGGCAACCAAAAATATTTTTTCCCTATCCTATTTTTAGGCCCCGGGTAGTGTTTTGAGACACTCGCCATCATAGTGATTTTTTGTCGCACTTTTTCGTCGTCGCTGCCCTGATTTCCGAAAAAAAAATAGTCAAAAAAATTTGTGCCCATCCTGTCAGTTTGACCTGGGAAGAGTTTTGAGACACTCGCCATTATAGTGATTTTTCGCAAAAAAAAAGAGGCGCAAAAAAAAAAGAGCGCAAAAAAAAAGAGCGAAAAAAAAATTCCAGAGTGTGCTTTTCCCTTGTTTACGTGCAGCGCCGTGATTTTGTTAGTGTTCTAGGCTCGCGTCTCTAGCATGGTCTAGCCTAGGACCAGCACAGTACCGTCGTTGAGCGTTTATTCAACTTTGCATCTCTGAATTGATTATTGCTTACCATTTTGCTACCATATTATAAGCCTTCCCAGCTCCACATAAGTCTACATCGTGCGTTTGACTCTTCCTGGTAATCGCTATATCCAAGCTTTGAGAGTTTTTGACTACAACGGTTGCCGATCACCACCTGCTGCTGGGTAAGAACTGGTAAGAATTTGAGATTCGCTTGAAGGTTTTGTGACACACCACCATCACCACCACTTCTAGTAGTCTGCAGGATCATATTCTTTTGTGTTTCTTTTGCTGCTAACCATGGCAGGTTCACAAGCCGATGAGACTGATTGGGAGAACATGACGAACAAGGAGTTGCATGATAAATTTCAGCAAATGATGAGTGGCCAGGTGGGAGATGTGCTAAACAGATTTGAAGAGGCTATGGAGAAGATAGATGCCGTGGAGAAGTCGTTTGAGACAAAGCTGGATAACAAGTTTACTGAATTACTCAAGCGTCTTCCCCAACCACCACCGGCTGCACATGTCGCACCTCTACAACAACAACAACCACATCTCCAACGCCGCCTTCCAAATCAAGTGGGACGGGCACAGCGCGTTCCAATTGAGATTGATCAAAATTCGGGTGCTGCTGCACCTACTGTTGATGCTTCTTTGGCTCCTGCTCCTGCGGCGGCTGAGGAGGATGACGATTATGCGGGCGATTATGAGGATGAGGTTGATCAAAATCAGAACTACGTGCAGCCACCAGCACCACCACCAGCAGGTCGACCTCAGGTATATATTCGCAACGGTAGGCCGGCACCACCACCTCAGGTACGAGATCATGACCATCTCCCTAAACTGAAATTGAATATTCCACCATTTGAGGGTAGATATGTTCCTGATATATATCTTACTTGGGAGTTAGAAACTGAACAACGATTTACATGTTTACAATATCCTGAGGAGAGACGTGTTCCTGCTGCTGTTTGTGCTGTCACTAGCTTTGCATGTGTTTGGTGGTCTGAACATTGTAGATTATATCCTGTTCCAACTACTTGGGCTGCTTTGAAAACTGCTATGCGTACTCGTTGGGTTCCACCATATTATCAACGTGAATTACTTCAAAAATTGCAGCGTTTAAGACAAGGGAAAAATTCTGTAGAAGAATATTATCAGGAATTACAAACTGGCATGATTAGATGTGGTATTGTTGAGGAGAATGAAGCTATGCTTGCACGTTTTATGGGTGGATTAAATAAAGAGATTCAGACCATTCTAGAGTATAAGGATTATAATAATATCACTCGTTTATTCCATCTTGCTTGTAAAGCTGAACGTGAAGTGCAGGATCGACAGCCATTGGCGCGAACTAACTTTTCTGCAGGTCGACCTTCATCATGGACACCGCGTGCATCTTCTACTTCCACTTCACCATCACCTCCATCAGGTGCCACCTCCAGCCGTGATACAAGAAAGCAGGCACAACCACCACTCTCTGCCAGGAGCACGCCTGTCGGGCCTGCGCAGAGCTCTTCTTCTTCCATGGCATCGACAGGGCACACAAGTGATATTATTTGTCGTCGTTGTAAGGGAAGAGGACATTTTGCGAGAGAATGCAAATCTCAGCGCTTCATGATTGCTACTGAGGATGGTGGGTATGAGTCCGCTAGTGACTATGATGAGGAGACTTTGGCTCTTATTACACGTGAAGAACATGGTGGAGATGATTCTCAAAATGAGACGCAATACATGGCTCCTGAAGACGCTGACAGGTATGAATGTTTAGTTGCTCAACGTGTTTTGAGTGTGCAGGTCACACAAGCAGAGCAAAATCAGAGGCATAATTTGTTCCATACAAAGGGAGTTGTGAAGGAACGTTCTGTTCGCGTCATCATCGATGGAGGGAGCTGTAACAACTTGGCTAGCATGGAGATGGTGGAGAAGCTATCTCTCACCACAAGACCACATCCACATCCTTACTACATCCAATGGTTCAACAACAGCGGCAAGGTTAAGGTAACACGTACCGTTCGTGTGCATTTTAGTATCTCTACATATGTTGATTATGTTGATTGTGATGTGGTACCCATGCAAGCATGTTCCTTATTACTAGGTAGACCATGGCAATTTGATAAAAATTCTGTACACCATGGTAGAAACAATCAGTATACTCTTGTTCATAAGGATAAAAATATTACTTTGCTTCCTATGACTCCTGATTCCATTTTGAAAGATGACATTAATAGAGCTAATAAAGCAAAACAGGAGAAAAATAAGAGTGAAAATCAGATTGTGGCAAAGGAATTTGAGCAACAAATGAAACCTAATAATAAACCATCTAGTGTTGTTTCTGAAATTAAATTGAAAAGTGCATGTTTACTTGCCACAAAATCTGATATTGATGAACTAGATTTCCACAAATCTGTTTGCTATGCTTTTGTGTGCAAAGAGGAATTATTTTCATTCGAGGACGTGCCTTCCTCTTTGCCCCCTGCTGTCACTAACATTTTGCAGGAGTTCGCTGACGTCTTCCCACAAGACGTGCCACCGGGATTACCACCTATTCGAGGGATTGAGCATCAAATTGACTTAATTCCCGGTGCATCGCTACCCAACCGTGCACCATACCGTACCAATCCAGAGGAGACGAAGGAGATTATGCGTCAAGTACAGGAGCTGCTTGACAAAGGTTATATACGCGAATCTCTTAGTCCTTGTGCTGTTCCTATTATACTCGTGCCTAAAAAGGATGGTACGTCGCGTATGTGTGTTGATTGTAGAGGCATTAATAATATTACTATTCGTTATCGTCATCCTATTCCTAGGCTAGATGATATGCTTGATGAATTGAGTGGCTCTACAATATTCTCCAAAGTTGATTTGCATAGTGGATACCATCAAATTCGTATGAAATTGGGAGATGAATGGAAAACTGCCTTTAAAACTAAGTCTGGTTTATATGAGTGGTTAGTCATGCCTTTTGGGTTAACTAATGCACCTAGTTGATAGAGGCAAAGGTGTCCCGTCTTTCGATGAGATGATGAATATCGCTTTGATGGAAGTCGACTTTGACGATCCGACTACGAACGTGCGAGGACGTCGCGCCTTAGCAATCGCTAAACCAACTCCGAGAGGTTATCGACCACGCCGGAGCACGATCAACCTGACCACGAGGGTCTGTTTCCTGCGAGCAAACGAAGAACAGGCAAGAAACTGAGATTGCAATCTGGATATTGCGAATATAAGATGAAAGCTTTATTGATCAAGGTGGGGTTTTGTGACGCCTTTGTCTGGTCGCTGAACACAAACGAAGTACGCGAAGTTGCAGCTATGGCGAACTTTTAATCTAAACAAAACCCAAAGTCTAAACGACGCCCTAAGGGCTGTATATATGGAGGAAGAGGGGGGGAATTTCGTGGCCCTTGAGGAAGGGGTCCGAAACCAACCCTATCTCTTGTTTCCCCACACATACGGACTCTAAAAACAGCCTATACTTATGTATTTCGAAATTACATGGGCCTGGCCCAATAATAAGGTGACGCAGCACCTAGAATAGCCTCTGGACGAAAGTTATGAAGTAGCATCTTGTATATTTCGTCCAAGGCTTCATGCACGCATTATGGTGGCTTCAACGTCCTGAAATCATCACTTGTAACTCCGTTCTTGTTCCCCATGCGCATGCCATCATCTCCATGCTTGTTCTTGCTCCAATGTTCATCCTTCTCCAAGCTAGGCCCTTCATTTGTAAGCACAACAAATGTATCCAATTTAGGCAGCATCATATTCTCATGAACATTAGAATCATTACCAAGAAACGAAAGTACCTGGTAATTTAATTGGCGTGCGCGAGCTCTAGTAATTGGTCCAGTATGTATAGCAGCAGGGACTGTGGGTGTAACAATGGTATTGATGTCCTCATCATCCTCCCCTTCTTGAAATGAAGTCGTCCTCGATGGAAGCTCATCTTCCTCACCCAAATAAGGCTTCAAATCTGCAATGTTAAAAGTGGGACTAACCCCAAAATCTGCAGGCAGCTCAAGTTTATATGCATTATCATTTATTTTCTCTAACATCTTAAAAGGACCATCAGCACGTGGCATTAGCTTTGATTTGCGCAAATCAGGAAATCTATCCTTACGCAAATGTAACCAAACAAGATCTCCAGGTGCAAACACAACATGTTTTCTACCCTTATCTCCAGCAAGTTTATATTTAGCATTCATACGCTCAATGTTTTCCTTAGTTAACTCATGCATTTTTAAGATCAATTCAGCACGTTGTTTAGCATCAAAATTAACCTTCTCCGAAGATGGAAGAGGCAACAAATCAATAGGTGCACGAGGTAGGAAACCATACACAATTTCAAAAGGGCACATCTTAGTAGTAGAATGCAATGAACGATTATAAGCAAACTCAATATGAGGCAAGCATTCTTCCCACATTTTCTTATTATTCTTCAAAACAGCCCTAAGCATAGTAGACAATGTTCTATTGACTACTTCAGTTTGTCCATCAGTTTGGGGGTGACAAGTAGTACTAAAAAGCAGTTTAGTCCCCAACTTAGCCCATAAACATCTCCAAAAGTGGCTAAAAAATTTAGTATCACGATCGGAAACAATAGTATTTGGCACACCATGCAAGCGAATAATTTCACGAAAGAACAAATCAGCAACATTAACAGCATCATCGCTTTTATGACATGGTATAAAGTGTGCCATTTTCGAGAATCTATCCACGACAACAAATATGCTATCCCTCCCCTTCTTTGTTCGAGGTAAACCTAAAACAAAGTCCATAGATATATCCTCCCAAGGAACACTAGGTACAGGCAAAGGCATATATATAAACCATGAGGATTGAGTCGTGACTTAGCTTTTTGACATGTAGTGCAGCGAGCAACAAAACGCTCAACATCCCGTCTCATCTTTGGCCAAAAGAAATGTGTAGCAAGTACGTCCTCTGTCTTCTTCACGCCAAAGTGTCCCATTAATCCTCCGCCATGCGCCTCCTGCAACAACAAAAGACGAAGAGAGCTAGCTGGAATGCATAGCTTGTTAGCACGGAACACAAATCCATCATTAACGACAAACTTGTTCCAGGTTCTTCCTTCTTTACAATTCTGCAATACATCTTTAAAATCAGCATCATGCACATATTGATCTTTGATGGTCTCCAAACCAAATATTTTGAAGTCAAGCTGTGAAAGCATAGTATAGCGACGAGACAATGCATCAGCAATAACATTTTCTTTACCCTTCTTGTGTTTAATGACATAAGGGAAAGTTTCAATGAATTCAACCCATTTAGCATGTCTACGATTCAGTTTAGCTTGACTTTTAATATGTTTCAAAGATTCATGATCAGAATGTATAACAAATTCTTTAGGCCATAAATAATGTTGCCATGTTTCTAAAGTCCGAACAAGAGCATATAGTTCTTTATCATAAGTAGAATAATTCAGACTAGGCCCACTCAATTTTTCAGAAAAGTATGCAACAGGTTTGCCATCTTGTAATAACACACCTCCTAATCCAATGCCACTAGCATCACATTCAAGCTCAAAAGTCTTATTAAAATCAGGAAGTTGGAGTAAAGGAGCATGTGTCAACTTATCTTTCAATACCGTGAAGGCTTCTTCCTGTGCGGTACCCCAAACAAAAGGCACATCCTTCTTTGTAAGCTCGTTGAGAGGTGCAGCAATGGTGCTAAAATCTCTCACAAAACGCCTATAGAAACCAGCGAGTCCAAGAAAACTCCGCACTTGTGTGACCGTTTTGGGCTGCGGCCAACTCTCAATAGCTTCAATCTTGGCTTTATCAACTTCAATTCCCTGTGGAGTAACAACATAGCCAAGAAAAGATACTCGGTCGGTGCAAAAGGTGCACTTCCCAAGGTTACCAAACAAACGTGCTTCACGTAGAGCAATAAAAACAGCACGTAAATGTTCCAAATGTTCTTCCAAAGATTTGCTATAAATCAGTATATCATCAAAATAGACTACCACAAATCGTCCAATGAAAGCACGTAAAACTTCGTTCATTAGTCTCATGAAAGTACTAGGTGCATTAGTTAACCCAAAAGGCATGACTAACCACTCATATAAACCAAACTTAGTTTTAAATGCAGTTTTCCATTCATCTCCCAATTTCATACGAATTTGATGGTATCCACTACGCAAATCAACTTTGGAGAATATTGTAGAGCCACTCAATTCATCAAGCATATCATCTAGCCTAGGAATAGGATGACGATAACGAATAGTAATATTATTAATGCCTCTACAATCAACACACATACGTGACGTACCATCCTTTTTAGGTACGAGTATAATAGGAACAGCACAAGGACTAAGAGATTCGCGTATATAACCTTTGTCGAGCAGCTCCTGTACTTGACGCATAATCTCCTTCGTCTCCTCTGGATTGGTACGGTATGGTGCACGGTTGGGTTGCGATGCACCAGGAATTAAGTCAATTTGATGCTCAATCCCTCGAATAGGTGGTAATCCCGGTGGCACGTCTTGTGGGAAGACGTCAGCGAACTCCTGCAAAATGTTAGTGACAGCAGGGGGCAAAGAGGAAGGCACGTCCTCGAATGAAAATAATGCCTCTTTGCACACAAAAGCATAGCAAACAGATTTGCTGAAATCTAGTTCATCAATATCAGATTTTGTGGCAAGTAAACATGCACTTTTCAATTTAATTTCAGAAACAACACTAGATGGTTTATTATTAGGTTTCATTTGTTGCTCAAATTCCTTTGCCACAATCTGCACTCTTATTTTTCTCCTGTTTTGCTTTATTAGCTCTATTAATGTCATCTTTCAAAATGGAATCAGGAGTCATAGGAAGCAAAGTAATATTTTTATCCTTATGAACAAGAGTATACTGATTGTTTCTACCATGGTGTACAGAATTTTTATCAAATTGCCATGGTCTACCTAGTAATAAGGAACATGCTTGCATGGGTACCACATCACAATCAACATAATCAGCATATGTAGAGATACTAAAATGCACACGAACAGTACGTGTTACCTTAACCTTGCCGCTGTTGTTGAACATTGGATGTAGTAAGGATGTGGATGTGGTCTTGTGGTGTGATGAGGACATCAATACCATTGTTACACCCACAGTCCCTGCTGCTATACATACTGGACCAATTACTAGAGCTCGCGCACGCCAATTAAATTACCAGGTACTTTCGTTTCTTGGTAATGATTCTAATATTCATGAGAATATGATGCTGCCTAAATTGGATACATTTGTTTTGCTTACAAATGAAGGGCCTAGCTTTGAGAAGGATGAACATTGGAGCAAGAACAAGCATGGAGATGATGGCATGCGCATGGGGAACAAGAACGGAGTTACAAGTGATGATTTCAAGACGTTGAAGCCACCATAATGCGTGCATGAAACCTTGGACGAAATATACAAGATGCTACTTCATAACTTTCGTCCAGAGGCTATTCTAGGTGCTGCGTCACCTTATTATTGGGCCAGGCCCATGTAATTTCGAAATACATCAGTATAGGCTGTTTTTAGAGTCCGTATGTGTGGGGAAACAAGAGATAGGGTTGGGTTCGGACCCCTTCCTCAAGGGCCACGAAATTCCCCCCCTCTTCCTCCATATATACAGCCCTTAGGGCGTCGTTTAGACTTTGGGTTTTGTTTAGATTAAAAGTTCGCCATAGCTGCAACTTCGCGTACTTCGTTTGTGTTCAGCGACCAGACAAAGGCGTCACAGAACTCCACCTTGATCAATAAAGCTTTCATCTTATATTCGCAATATCCAGATTGCAATCTCAGTTTCTTGCTTGTTCTTCGTTTGCTCGCAGGAAACAGACCCTCGTGGTCAGGTTGATCGTGCTCCGGCGTGGTCGATAACCTCTCGGAGTTGGTTTAGCGATTGCTAAGGCGCGACGTCCTCGCACGTTCGTAGTCGGATCGTCAAAGTCGACTTCCACCAAAGCGATATCCATCATCTCATCGAAAGACGGGACACCTTTGCCTCTATCAACGACGATTCCACTTGCTCTGAGAACTACATCATCATCGACGACACCGACTCCGACCCCGGTGAAGATGACTTTGAAGACGAAGCTGGAGCAGACATCATGGAGTCTTCCACCGATCAAAATTTCTAGATGACCACCAAATAATTAGTAGTATTCCCCATGTATATAGTAGTAGTTGAGCACTTTCAACGATAGTTCTAGACCGTTTGTATGCCCTTGCTTGATTGATTGAGTGAAATGATTGTGCTTGTCTCATGTGCATATGGGTAGTGCTTTCTCACTAGACCCCTTTTCTATTCTAAATCTCTCCCCTCTAAACCCATCAGATGCCTCCGAGACGTGACATTGGATTTGCCTTCCGGCCGGAGCTCACTCAGTTGATCCAGCAGCAGAATGCCTTGATGCAATTGTTAGTCCAGAACCAAGGCAACAACAACAACAACAACACCCCGCCTCCAGTTGACAACTTAGCTCGCTTTCTGAGGTTGCAGCCGCCGGTGTTTTCCAGTAGCACCGAGCCTATAGTTGCAGATGATTGGCTACGCCGTATTGGAAGGGAGTTGACCACCGCGGTTGCACAGATGCTGAGAAGGTGCGCTTTGCCGCACATCAATTGGATGGACCAGCAGCCTCATGGTGGGAGAATTATACGGCCACTTTCCCCATAGCCAACGTCACTTGGGATCAGTTTCAGCAAGCTTTCCGCATAGCCCATGTCTCAACTGGAGCTATGAATATGAAGAAGCGTGAGTTTCGCAACTTACGCCAGGGGAACTGTACTGTAGCTCGGTACGTGGATGAGTTTAGCAAGTTATCTTGCTATGCCCCTGATGATGTGGCCACAGATGCCGCGAAGCAGGAGAAGTTTATGGAAGGGCTGAATGATGAGATGAGCATGCAGTTGATGGTGGCAACATTCAACAACTACCAGGAGTTGGTAGATAAGGCTCTTATGATTGAAGGGAAGCAACAGCAGATTGAGAGCCGTAAGAGGAAGTATGGGCAAGGAAAATACAACTCAAGAGCTCAACAGAAGCCTCGTCTAACCCCGAACTCGGGAGGACTTGTTCATAACCATGGAGGTCATAACCACACTGGAGGAAGTTCGCATAACCACAATGGTTCTAAGAATGGGACTGGGAACGGAAGAAACAACAATCAGAACCGCTCCAATCCAGCCACACCCGCCAAGAGAGACCTAAGTCACATTACTTGCTTCAAGTGCGGGAAGACTGGACACTATGCCACGGAGTGCCCTGAAGCGAAGAATGGAAACGGTAATGGGAGTGCTGGGAAGAAGCCCAATCCATTCAACAAAGGACAAGTGAACCACGTTAACATGGAGGAGGTTGAAGAGCAGCCAGACGCGGTTATCGATAAGTTTATGGTTAAGTCTTTTACCGCCCTTGTTCTTTTTGATACTGGTGCATCGCATTCATACATATCAAGGGGATTCGTGGATAAGTTTAAACTACCAACCCAAACCCTTAGGACCCCTCTGTTAGTGAGTTCACCTGGAGCAGAGTATATGGCTAGCCGATGGTGCGACCAGATACCCTTAACCATTGGTAGCCATGTTTTCCCGTCAGACCTAATAATTTTGGAGTCACAAGGATTGGATGTGATATTAGGCATGGACTGGATGTCAAAGTATGGAGGAAGCACTGACTGTGCTAGTAAGTCGATTTATCTCACCACCCCGGAGGGAAAAAGGATCAAGTATGTATCTAGGCACGCGCCTAGGAGGAGCCAAGTGAATTCCCTCTCAGGAGTTGTTCAGGAGGAAGTACCTGTCGTAAAGGATTACCCAGATGTATTTCCAGAGGAATTACCAGGCATGCCGCCAGATCGAGACATCGAGTTTTTGTTAGAACTATTGCCAGGCACCGGGCCTATATCGAAGCGACCATACCGGATGCCCGCAAATGATCTGGAGGAGATTAAGAAGCAGATCAAGGAGTTATTGGAGAAAGGTTACATTCAATGAAGTTCATCACCGCGGGGAGCCCCAGTGCTCTTGGTTGAGAAGAAGGATGGATCCTTGAGAATGGTTGTTGATTATCGGGCGTTGAATGAAGTGACGATTAAGAACAAATACCCACTGCCGATGATCAATGGTTTGTTTGACCAGTTGCAAGGAGCTAAGGTGTTTTCGAAGATCGATCTGCGATTAGGGTATCACCAGCTGAAGATTCGAGAGAAGGATATACCAAAGATAGCCTTCACCACACGGTATGGGTTGTATGAATATACGGTCATGTCATTTGGACTGACTAACGCCCCTGCTTACTTCATGAGCATGATGAACAAGGTGTTCATGGAATATTTGGATAAGTTTGTTGTGGTGTTCATTGATGATATAATGGTATACTCGAAGAATGAGGAGGAGCACAAGGAGCATTTGCTTTTAGTTCTCGAGAAACTCAGGGAACATCAGTTGTATGCCAAGTTCAGCAAATGTGAGTTTTGGTTGAAGGAAGTTGGATTCCTTAGACATGTTATATCAGGAGAAGGTATAGCAGTAGACCCCACCAAGGTTCAGTCAGTCATTGAATGGTTGGCACCCACTTCAGTTAGCGAGATCCGAAGTTTTCTCGGACTTGCAGGATACTATCGGAGATTAATTGAGAATTTTTCCAAGATTGCGAAGCCAATGACGGAGTTATTGAAGAAGGATACCAAATTTAAATGGACGGAAGAATGTGAGGCAAGTTTTCAGGAGTTAAAGAAACGTTTGACTACAGCCCCAGGGCTGATTCTGCCGGATATACGCAAGGATTTCCAAGTGTATTGCGACGCCTCTCGCCTAGGACTTGGAAGTGTGATTATGCAGGACGGAAGAGTTGTTTCGTATGCCTCACGACAACTAAAACCGCACGAATTGAATTATGCCACGCATGATTTGGAGTTAGCAGCTGTAGTGCATGCGCTCAAGACTTGGAGACATTACCTTATTGGAAACCGTTGTGATGTGTACACGGATCATAAGAGTTTGAAGTACATTTTCACACAGAAGGAGCTGAACCTTAGGCAAAGGAGATGGTTGGAGCTTATAAAGGATTATGACATGAAGCTTCACTATCATCCAGGCAAGGCCAATGTCGTAGCACACGCCTTGAGTCGGAAGAGTTATGCTAACACCCTAGTAAGCACGGGATTGCCAAAGGAGTTAGCAGAGGATCTCAGGGAATTTAGATTGGAGATTGTTCCTAGAGGTTTTGTTGCAACAATGGAGGTTCAGTCTACATTGTTAGGAAAGATTCGAGAAGCTCAAAAGGATGACAAAGAGATTGCCGAGATAAAAGAGAGAATGAGCAAAGGAAAGGCCAAAGGTTTTCGTGAGGATGAGCACGGCACCTTATGGTTTGAGGACCGTGTTTATGTGCCCAATAACACAGAGATCAGGAAGTTAATACTTCAGGAGGCTCATGACTCACCATACTCGATACACCCCGGAAACACCAAGATGTATTTGGATTTGAAGGAACGTTTCTGGTGGACTGGTATGAAGAAGGATATTGCCGAGTATGTAGCCGTATGTGATGTATGTCAAAGAGTGAAGGCAGAGCATCAAAAGCCAGCAGGATTGTTATAGCCTATGCCAATACCTGAATGGAAGTGGGATAAACTTGGCATGGATTTTATCACCGGATTGCCCAGGACCAAATCAGGATATGATTCTATATGGGTAGTAGTTGATCGCTTGACCAAAGTGGCTCACTTTATCCCAGGGAAAACCACCTATACAAGTGCGAAGTTGGCCAAGATATACATGACCAGGATCGTATGTCTGCATGGAGTTCCGAGGACCATCGTATCAGATAGAGGAACACAGTTTACTTCAAAGTTTTGGCATCAGCTGCACCAGACTTTCGGTACAAGGCTGGAGTTCAGTACAGCTTTTCACCCGCAGACAGATGGACAGACCGAAAGAGTCAACCATATTCTGGAGGATATGTTAAGAGCTTGTGCGCTGGATTATGGATCTAGTTGGGATGACAATTTGCCCTACGCAGAGTTCTCATACAACAATAGCTACCAGGCCAGTTTGAAGATGGCACCGTTCGAAGCCCTGTATGGATGAAGGTGCAGAACACCGTTGATGCGGGATGAAGTTGGAGATCGACAGTTGTTTGGACCAGATTTGATCAAGGAGTCTGAAGAGAAGGTTAAGTTGATTCGTGATAGACTAAAGGTAGCTCAGTCCAGGCAGAAGAGTTATGCAGATTCGAAACGCAAGGAGGTAACCTATGAAATTGGAGACAGAGCATATCTGCGAGTGTCACCCCTGCGAGGAGTGAAACGTTTTGGAGTTAAGGGAAAGTTAGCCCCAAGATTTGTAGGACCGTATCGTGTTTTGGAACGTATGGGAGAAGTTGCCTACAAGTTGGAGTTACCTGAAGGACTGTCAGGAGTTCATGATGTGTTTCATGTTTCACAGTTGAAGAACTGTCATGCTGAGATGGCCGATATACCACTAAGAGATACAATGCCCTTGGAAGCAATTCAGTTGGACAGTGATCTGACCTATGAGGAGAAGCCAGTCAGGATTCTTGAATCTGCCAGTCGAGTCACCCGCAGCAAGGTTATCAAGTTTTGCAAAGTTCAGTGGAGCCACCATACCGAGGATGAAGCCACCTGGGAACGAGAGGATGATCTTCGCAAAGACCACCCACACCTATTTTCTAGCCAACCCGAATCTCGAGGGCGAGATTCATCTTAAGGGGGGTAGGTTTGTAACATCCCAAATTTTCAATTGGAATGTTATACATAGATCATTCATGCATATCATATTTTGTTGCATTTCGTTTCGCGATCCTCGAAATTCTAAGCAACTCAAGGACCCTCGGAGAGAGTTGGGGATTTCCCTGTTTTCATATTTGAATCTTATCAAATATTGAAACGAGGATTATTTGTTTTAATTATTTTTCTCTCCAAAAATATTTCGTATTAAAACATATGAGAGGAGATAATATGACTTCTCCAAACTAAATGAAATATTGGAGGAAAAATATTAAAATCAAATATTTGATTTTATTCGGATTTTATTGTTATTTTATTTGCATTAGAAAAATTGCATGTTTTCAAAATTGCATTTTAGGGCCAAGAAAATGTTCATCTTGTTCTAAATATTTTATTTAGACGGTGAAAATTTGTTTTGGCATTTTTAGATTTTTATTTATTTTTCTAGGATCTATTTTCGGCGGAATCAGTTTTTTTCTTAAAAAAAAGAGAGAGCCCGCCGGACCGAACTGGGCCGAGGCCCAGCTGGCCCAGCCGCCCTGCGACCGCCACGCCGCCGTCGCCGTGGCCGAGTCGGCCACGCCCCCTGCCCCCTCCCGCAAGCCACCACCCCCCTTTAAAAGCCGACCCGGGGCCCCATGGAGCCCCATGCCGGAGCCGCCGCCGCTGCAAACCGCCCGCCCCGCCGCCTTGCGTCGCTGCTGCCGCCG